>NC_079978.1:300000-398252 GCF_029852145.1 Microplitis mediator | reverse complement strand
TTATGGAATACTATGGGTATAAATTTTATATATAAATTTGTATGGTATTACTATGGGTATAAATTTTATAAATAATTTGTATGGTATTACTATGGGTACTAAATTTTATATATAATTTGTATGTATTACTATGGGTATAAATTTTATATATAATTTGTATGGTATTACTATGGGTATAAATTTTTATACTATAATTTGTATGGTATTACTATGGGTATAAATGTCTTATATATAATTTGTATGGTATTACTATGGGTATAAATTTTATATATAATTTGTATGGTATTACTATGGGTATCAATTTTATACTATAATTGTATGGTATCTACTATGGGTATAAATTTTATATATAATTTGTATGGTATTACTATGGGTATAAATTTTATATATAATTTGTTATGGTATTACTATGGAGGTATAAATTTTATATATAATTTGTATGGTATTACTATGGGTATAAATTTTACTATATAATTTGTATGGTATTACTATGGGATATAAATTTTATATATAATTTGTATGGTATTACTATGGGATATAAATTTTATATATAATTTGTATGGTATTTACTATGGGTATAAATTTTATATATAATTTGTATGGTATTACTATGGGTATAAATTTTATATATAATTTGTATGGTATTACTATGGGTATAAATTTTATATATAATTAGTTATGGTATTACTATGGGTATAAATTTTAATATAATTTGTATGGTATTACTATGGGTATAAATTTTATATATAATTTTGTATGGTATTACTATGGGTTATAAATTTTATATATAATTTGTATGGTATACTATGGGTATAAATTTTATATATAATTTGTATGGTAATTACTATGGGTATAAATTTTATATATAATTTGTACTTGGTATTACTATGGGTTATAAATCTTTATATATAATTTGTATGGTATTACTATGGGTATAAATTTATATATAATTTGTATGGTATTACTATGGGTATAAATTTTATATATAATTTGTATGGTATTACTATGGGTATAATTTTATATATAATTTGTATGGTATTACTATGGGTATAAATTTTATATATAATTTGTATGGTATTACTATGGGTATAAAATTTTATATATAATTTGTATGGTATTACTATGGTATAAATTTTATATATAATTTGTATGGTATTACTATGGGTATAAATTTTATAATATAATTTGTATGGTATCTACTATGGGTATAAATTTTATATATAATTTGTATGGTAATACTATGGGTATAAATTTTATATATAATTTGTATGGTATTACTATGGGTATAAATTTTATATATAATTTGTATGGTATTACTATGGGTATAAATTTTATATATAATTTGTATGGTATTACTATGGGTATAAATTCTTATATACTAATTTGCTATGGTATTACTATGGGCTATAAATATTATATATAATTTGTTATGGTATTACTATGGGTATAAATTTTATATATAATTTGTATGGTATTACTATGGGTATAAATTTTATATATAATTTGTATGGTATTACTATGGGTATAAATTTTATATATAATTTGTATGGTATTACTATGGGTATAAATTTTATATATAATTTGTATGGTATTACTATGGTATAAATTTTATATACTAATTTGTATGGTATTACTATGGGTTATAAATTTTATATATAATTTGTATGGTATTACTATGGGTATAAATTTTATATATAATTTGTATGGTATTACTATGGGTATAAATTTTATATATAATTTGTATGGTATTACTATGGGTATAAATTTTATATATAATTTGTATGGTATTACTATGGGTATAAATTTTATATATAATTTGTATGGTATTACTATGGGTATAAATTTTATATATAATTTGTATGGTATTACTATGGGTATAAATTTTATATATAATTTGTATGGTATTACTATGGGTATAAATTTTATATATAATTTGTATGGTATTACTATGGGTTATAAATTTTATATATAATTTGTATGGTATTACTATGGGTATAAATTTTATATATAATTTGTATGGTATTACTATGGGTATAAATTTTATATATAATTTGTATGGTATTACTATGGGTATAAATTTTATATATAATTTGTATGGTATTACTATGGGTATAAATTTTATATATAATTTGTATGGTATTACTATGGGTATAAATTTTATATATAATTTGTATGGTATTACTATGGGTATAAATTTTATATATAATTTGTATGGTATTACTATGGGTATAAATTTTATATATAATTTGTATGGTATTACTATGGGTATAAATTTTATATATAATTTGTATGGTATTACTATGGGTATAAATTTTATATATAATTTGTATGGTATTACTATGGGTATAAATTTTATATATAATTTGTATGGTATTACTATGGGTATAAATTTTATATATAATTTGTATGGTATTACTATGGGTATAAATTTTATATATAATTTGTATGGTATTACTATGGGTATAAATTTTATATATCAATTTGTATGGTATTACTATGGGTATAAATTTTATATATAATTTGTATGGTATTACTATGGGTATAAATTTTATATATAATTTGTATGGTATTACTATGGGTATAAATTTTATATATAATTTGTATGGTATTACTATGGGTATAAATTTTATATATAATTTGTATGGTATTACTATGGGTATAAATTTTATATATAATTTGTATGGTATTACTATGGGTATAAATTTTATATATAATTTGTATGGTATTACTATGGGTATAAATTTTATATATAATTTGTATGGTATTACTATGGGTATAAATTTTATATATAATTTGTATGGTATTACTATGGGTATAAATTTTATATATAATTTGTATGGTATTACTATGGGTATAAATTTTATATATAATTTGTATGGTATTACTATGGGTATAAATTTTATATATAATTTGTATGGTATTACTATGGGTATAAATTTTATATATAATTTGTATGGTATTACTATGGGTATAAATTTTATATATAATTTGTATGGTATTACTATGGGTATAAATTTTATATATAATTTGTATGGTATTACTATGGGGTATAAATTTTATATATAATTTGTATGGTATTACTATGGGTATAAATTTTATATATAATTTGTATGGTATTACTATGGGTATAAATTTTATATATAATTTGTATGGTATTACTATGGGTATAAATTTTATATATAATTTGTATGGTATTACTATGGGTATAAATTTTTATATATAATTTGTATGGTATTACTATGGGTATAAATTTTATATATAATTTGTATGGTATTACTATGGGTATAAATTTTATATATAATTTGTATGGTATTACTATGGGTATAAATTTTATATATAATTTGTATGGTATTACTATGGGTATAAATTTTATATATAATTTGTATGGTATTACTATGGGTATAAATTTTATATATAATTTGTATGGTATTACTATGGGTATAAATTTTATATATAATTTGTATGGTATTACTATGGGTATAAATTTTATATATAATTTGTATGGTATTACTATGGGTATAAATTTTATATATAATTTGTATGGTATTACTATGGGTATAAATTTTATATATAATTTGTATGGTATTACTATGGGTATAAATTTTATATATAATTTGTATGGTATTACTATGGGTATAAATTTTATATATAATTTGTATGGTATTACTATGGGTATAAATTTTATATATAATTTGTATGGTATTACTATGGGTATAAATTTTATATATAATTTGTATGGTATTACTATGGGTATAAATTTTATATATAATTTGTATGGTATTACTATGGGTATAAATTTTATATATAATTTGTATGGTATTACTATGGGTATAAATTTTATATATAATTTGTATGGTATTACTATGGGTATAAATTTTATATATAATTTGTATGGTATTACTATGGGTATAAATTTTATATATAATTTGTATGGTATTACTATGGGTATAAATTTTATATATAATTTGTATGGTATTACTATGGGTATAAATTTTATATATAATTTGTATGGTATTACTATGGGTATAAATTTTATATATAATTTGTATGGTATTACTATGGGTATAAATTTTATATATAATTTGTATGGTATTACTATGGGTATAAATTTTATATATAATTTGTATGGTATTACTATGGGTATAAATTTTATATATAATTTGTATGGTATTACTATGGGTATAAATTTTATATATAATTTGTATGGTATTACTATGGGTATAAATTTTATATATAATTTGTATGGTATTACTATGGGTATAAATTTTATATATAATTTGTATGGTATTACTATGGGTATAAATTTTATATATAATTTGTATGGTATTACTATGGGTATAAATTTTATATATAATTTGTATGGTATTACTATGGGTATAAATTTTATATATAATTTGTATGGTATTACTATGGGTATAAATTTTATATATAATTTGTATGGTATTACTATGGGTATAAATTTTATATATAATTTGTATGGTATTACTATGGGTATAAATTTTATATATAATTTGTATGGTATTACTATGGGTATAAATTTTATATATAATTTGTATGGTATTACTATGGGTATAAATTTTATATATAATTTGTATGGTATTACTATGGGTATAAATTTTATATATAATTTGTATGGTATTACTATGGGTATAAATTTTATATATAATTTGTATGGTATTACTATGGGTATAAATTTTATATATAATTTGTATGGTATTACTATGGGTATAAATTTTATATATAATTTGTATGGTATTACTATGGGTATAAATTTTATATATAATTTGTATGGTATTACTATGGGTATAAATTTTATATATAATTTGTATGGTATTACTATGGGTATAAATTTTATATATAATTTGTATGGTATTACTATGGGTATAAATTTTATATATAATTTGTATGGTATTACTATGGGTATAAATTTTATATATAATTTGTATGGTATTACTATGGGTATAAATTTTATATATAATTTGTATGGTATTACTATGGGTATAAATTTTATATATAATTTGTATGGTATTACTATGGGTATAAATTTTATATATAATTTGTATGGTATTACTATGGGTATAAATTTTATATATAATTTGTATGGTATTACTATGGGTATAAATTTTATATATAATTTGTATGGTATTACTATGGGTATAAATTTTATATATAATTTGTATGGTATTACTATGGGTATAAATTTTATATATAATTTGTATGGTATTACTATGGGTATAAATTTTATATATAATTTGTATGGTATTACTATGGGTATAAATTTTATATATAATTTGTATGGTATTACTATGGGTATAAATTTTATATATAATTTGTATGGTATTACTATGGGTATAAATTTTATATATAATTTGTATGGTATTACTATGGGTATAAATTTTATATATAATTTGTATGGTATTACTATGGGTATAAATTTTATATATAATTTGTATGGTATTACTATGGGTATAAATTTTATATATAATTTGTATGGTATTACTATGGGTATAAATTTTATATATAATTTGTATGGTATTACTATGGGTATAAATTTTATATATAATTTGTATGGTATTACTATGGGTATAAATTTTATATATAATTTGTATGGTATTACTATGGGTATAAATTTTATATATAATTTGTATGGTATTACTATGGGTATAAATTTTATATATAATTTGTATGGTATTACTATGGGTATAAATTTTATATATAATTTGTATGGTATTACTATGGGTATAAATTTTATATATAATTTGTATGGTATTACTATGGGTATAAATTTTATATATAATTTGTATGGTATTACTATGGGTATAAATTTTATATATAATTTGTATGGTATTACTATGGGTATAAATTTTATATATAATTTGTATGGTATTACTATGGGTATAAATTTTATATATAATTTGTATGGTATTACTATGGGTATAAATTTTATATATAATTTGTATGGTATTACTATGGGTATAAATTTTATATATAATTTGTATGGTATTACTATGGGTATAAATTTTATATATAATTTGTATGGTATTACTATGGGTATAAATTTTATATATAATTTGTATGGTATTACTATGGGTATAAATTTTATATATAATTTGTATGGTATTACTATGGGTATAAATTTTATATATAATTTGTATGGTATTACTATGGGTATAAATTTTATATATAATTTGTATGGTATTACTATGGGTATAAATTTTATATATAATTTGTATGGTATTACTATGGGTATAAATTTTATATATAATTTGTATGGTATTACTATGGGTATAAATTTTATATATAATTTGTATGGTATTACTATGGGTATAAATTTTATATATAATTTGTATGGTATTACTATGGGTATAAATTTTATATATAATTTGTATGGTATTACTATGGGTATAAATTTTATATATAATTTGTATGGTATTACTATGGGTATAAATTTTATATATAATTTGTATGGTATTACTATGGGTATAAATTTTATATATAATTTGTATGGTATTACTATGGGTATAAATTTTATATATAATTTGTATGGTATTACTATGGGTATAAATTTTATATATAATTTGTATGGTATTACTATGGGTATAAATTTTATATATAATTTGTATGGTATTACTATGGGTATAAATTTTATATATAATTTGTATGGTATTACTATGGGTATAAATTTTATATATAATTTGTATGGTATTACTATGGGTATAAATTTTATATATAATTTGTATGGTATTACTATGGGTATAAATTTTATATATAATTTGTATGGTATTACTATGGGTATAAATTTTATATATAATTTGTATGGTATTACTATGGGTATAAATTTTATATATAATTTGTATGGTATTACTATGGGTATAAATTTTATATATAATTTGTATGGTATTACTATGGGTATAAATTTTATATATAATTTGTATGGTATTACTATGGGTATAAATTTTATATATAATTTGTATGGTATTACTATGGGTATAAATTTTATATATAATTTGTATGGTATTACTATGGGTATAAATTTTATATATAATTTGTATGGTATTACTATGGGTATAAATTTTATATATAATTTGTATGGTATTACTATGGGTATAAATTTTATATATAATTTGTATGGTATTACTATGGGTATAAATTTTATATATAATTTGTATGGTATTACTATGGGTATAAATTTTATATATAATTTGTATGGTATTACTATGGGTATAAATTTTATATATAATTTGTATGGTATTACTATGGGTATAAATTTTATATATAATTTGTATGGTATTACTATGGGTATAAATTTTATATATAATTTGTATGGTATTACTATGGGTATAAATTTTATATATAATTTGTATGGTATTACTATGGGTATAAATTTTATATATAATTTGTATGGTATTACTATGGGTATAAATTTTATATATAATTTGTATGGTATTACTATGGGTATAAATTTTATATATAATTTGTATGGTATTACTATGGGTATAAATTTTATATATAATTTGTATGGTATTACTATGGGTATAAATTTTATATATAATTTGTATGGTATTACTATGGGTATAAATTTTATATATAATTTGTATGGTATTACTATGGGTATAAATTTTATATATAATTTGTATGGTATTACTATGGGTATAAATTTTATATATAATTTGTATGGTATTACTATGGGTATAAATTTTATATATAATTTGTATGGTATTACTATGGGTATAAATTTTATATATAATTTGTATGGTATTACTATGGGTATAAATTTTATATATAATTTGTATGGTATTACTATGGGTATAAATTTTATATATAATTTGTATGGTATTACTATGGGTATAAATTTTATATATAATTTGTATGGTATTACTATGGGTATAAATTTTATATATAATTTGTATGGTATTACTATGGGTATAAATTTTATATATAATTTGTATGGTATTACTATGGGTATAAATTTTATATATAATTTGTATGGTATTACTATGGGTATAAATTTTATATATAATTTGTATGGTATTACTATGGGTATAAATTTTATATATAATTTGTATGGTATTACTATGGGTATAAATTTTATATATAATTTGTATGGTATTACTATGGGTATAAATTTTATATATAATTTGTATGGTATTACTATGGGTATAAATTTTATATATAATTTGTATGGTATTACTATGGGTATAAATTTTATATATAATTTGTATGGTATTACTATGGGTATAAATTTTATATATAATTTGTATGGTATTACTATGGGTATAAATTTTATATATAATTTGTATGGTATTACTATGGGTATAAATTTTATATATAATTTGTATGGTATTACTATGGGTATAAATTTTATATATAATTTGTATGGTATTACTATGGGTATAAATTTTATATATAATTTGTATGGTATTACTATGGGTATAAATTTTATATATAATTTGTATGGTATTACTATGGGTATAAATTTTATATATAATTTGTATGGTATTACTATGGGTATAAATTTTATATATAATTTGTATGGTATTACTATGGGTATAAATTTTATATATAATTTGTATGGTATTACTATGGGTATAAATTTTATATATAATTTGTATGGTATTACTATGGGTATAAATTTTATATATAATTTGTATGGTATTACTATGGGTATAAATTTTATATATAATTTGTATGGTATTACTATGGGTATAAATTTTATATATAATTTGTATGGTATTACTATGGGTATAAATTTTATATATAATTTGTATGGTATTACTATGGGTATAAATTTTATATATAATTTGTATGGTATTACTATGGGTATAAATTTTATATATAATTTGTATGGTATTACTATGGGTATAAATTTTATATATAATTTGTATGGTATTACTATGGGTATAAATTTTATATATAATTTGTATGGTATTACTATGGGTATAAATTTTATATATAATTTGTATGGTATTACTATGGGTATAAATTTTATATATAATTTGTATGGTATTACTATGGGTATAAATTTTATATATAATTTGTATGGTATTACTATGGGTATAAATTTTATATATAATTTGTATGGTATTACTATGGGTATAAATTTTATATATAATTTGTATGGTATTACTATGGGTATAAATTTTATATATAATTTGTATGGTATTACTATGGGTATAAATTTTATATATAATTTGTATGGTATTACTATGGGTATAAATTTTATATATAATTTGTATGGTATTACTATGGGTATAAATTTTATATATAATTTGTATGGTATTACTATGGGTATAAATTTTATATATAATTTGTATGGTATTACTATGGGTATAAATTTTATATATAATTTGTATGGTATTACTATGGGTATAAATTTTATATATAATTTGTATGGTATTACTATGGGTATAAATTTTATATATAATTTGTATGGTATTACTATGGGTATAAATTTTATATATAATTTGTATGGTATTACTATGGGTATAAATTTTATATATAATTTGTATGGTATTACTATGGGTATAAATTTTATATATAATTTGTATGGTATTACTATGGGTATAAATTTTATATATAATTTGTATGGTATTACTATGGGTATAAATTTTATATATAATTTGTATGGTATTACTATGGGTATAAATTTTATATATAATTTGTATGGTATTACTATGGGTATAAATTTTATATATAATTTGTATGGTATTACTATGGGTATAAATTTTATATATAATTTGTATGGTATTACTATGGGTATAAATTTTATATATAATTTGTATGGTATTACTATGGGTATAAATTTTATATATAATTTGTATGGTATTACTATGGGTATAAATTTTATATATAATTTGTATGGTATTACTATGGGTATAAATTTTATATATAATTTGTATGGTATTACTATGGGTATAAATTTTATATATAATTTGTATGGTATTACTATGGGTATAAATTTTATATATAATTTGTATGGTATTACTATGGGTATAAATTTTATATATAATTTGTATGGTATTACTATGGGTATAAATTTTATATATAATTTGTATGGTATTACTATGGGTATAAATTTTATATATAATTTGTATGGTATTACTATGGGTATAAATTTTATATATAATTTGTATGGTATTACTATGGGTATAAATTTTATATATAATTTGTATGGTATTACTATGGGTATAAATTTTATATATAATTTGTATGGTATTACTATGGGTATAAATTTTATATATAATTTGTATGGTATTACTATGGGTATAAATTTTATATATAATTTGTATGGTATTACTATGGGTATAAATTTTATATATAATTTGTATGGTATTACTATGGGTATAAATTTTATATATAATTTGTATGGTATTACTATGGGTATAAATTTTATATATAATTTGTATGGTATTACTATGGGTATAAATTTTATATATAATTTGTATGGTATTACTATGGGTATAAATTTTATATATAATTTGTATGGTATTACTATGGGTATAAATTTTATATATAATTTGTATGGTATTACTATGGGTATAAATTTTATATATAATTTGTATGGTATTACTATGGGTATAAATTTTATATATAATTTGTATGGTATTACTATGGGTATAAATTTTATATATAATTTGTATGGTATTACTATGGGTATAAATTTTATATATAATTTGTATGGTATTACTATGGGTATAAATTTTATATATAATTTGTATGGTATTACTATGGGTATAAATTTTATATATAATTTGTATGGTATTACTATGGGTATAAATTTTATATATAATTTGTATGGTATTACTATGGGTATAAATTTTATATATAATTTGTATGGTATTACTATGGGTATAAATTTTATATATAATTTGTATGGTATTACTATGGGTATAAATTTTATATATAATTTGTATGGTATTACTATGGGTATAAATTTTATATATAATTTGTATGGTATTACTATGGGTATAAATTTTATATATAATTTGTATGGTATTACTATGGGTATAAATTTTATATATAATTTGTATGGTATTACTATGGGTATAAATTTTATATATAATTTGTATGGTATTACTATGGGTATAAATTTTATATATAATTTGTATGGTATTACTATGGGTATAAATTTTATATATAATTTGTATGGTATTACTATGGGTATAAATTTTATATATAATTTGTATGGTATTACTATGGGTATAAATTTTATATATAATTTGTATGGTATTACTATGGGTATAAATTTTATATATAATTTGTATGGTATTACTATGGGTATAAATTTTATATATAATTTGTATGGTATTACTATGGGTATAAATTTTATATATAATTTGTATGGTATTACTATGGGTATAAATTTTATATATAATTTGTATGGTATTACTATGGGTATAAATTTTATATATAATTTGTATGGTATTACTATGGGTATAAATTTTATATATAATTTGTATGGTATTACTATGGGTATAAATTTTATATATAATTTGTATGGTATTACTATGGGTATAAATTTTATATATAATTTGTATGGTATTACTATGGGTATAAATTTTATATATAATTTGTATGGTATTACTATGGGTATAAATTTTATATATAATTTGTATGGTATTACTATGGGTATAAATTTTATATATAATTTGTATGGTATTACTATGGGTATAAATTTTATATATAATTTGTATGGTATTACTATGGGTATAAATTTTATATATAATTTGTATGGTATTACTATGGGTATAAATTTTATATATAATTTGTATGGTATTACTATGGGTATAAATTTTATATATAATTTGTATGGTATTACTATGGGTATAAATTTTATATATAATTTGTATGGTATTACTATGGGTATAAATTTTATATATAATTTGTATGGTATTACTATGGGTATAAATTTTATATATAATTTGTATGGTATTACTATGGGTATAAATTTTATATATAATTTGTATGGTATTACTATGGGTATAAATTTTATATATAATTTGTATGGTATTACTATGGGTATAAATTTTATATATAATTTGTATGGTATTACTATGGGTATAAATTTTATATATAATTTGTATGGTATTACTATGGGTATAAATTTTATATATAATTTGTATGGTATTACTATGGGTATAAATTTTATATATAATTTGTATGGTATTACTATGGGTATAAATTTTATATATAATTTGTATGGTATTACTATGGGTATAAATTTTATATATAATTTGTATGGTATTACTATGGGTATAAATTTTATATATAATTTGTATGGTATTACTATGGGTATAAATTTTATATATAATTTGTATGGTATTACTATGGGTATAAATTTTATATATAATTTGTATGGTATTACTATGGGTATAAATTTTATATATAATTTGTATGGTATTACTATGGGTATAAATTTTATATATAATTTGTATGGTATTACTATGGGTATAAATTTTATATATAATTTGTATGGTATTACTATGGGTATAAATTTTATATATAATTTGTATGGTATTACTATGGGTATAAATTTTATATATAATTTGTATGGTATTACTATGGGTATAAATTTTATATATAATTTGTATGGTATTACTATGGGTATAAATTTTATATATAATTTGTATGGTATTACTATGGGTATAAATTTTATATATAATTTGTATGGTATTACTATGGGTATAAATTTTATATATAATTTGTATGGTATTACTATGGGTATAAATTTTATATATAATTTGTATGGTATTACTATGGGTATAAATTTTATATATAATTTGTATGGTATTACTATGGGTATAAATTTTATATATAATTTGTATGGTATTACTATGGGTATAAATTTTATATATAATTTGTATGGTATTACTATGGGTATAAATTTTATATATAATTTGTATGGTATTACTATGGGTATAAATTTTATATATAATTTGTATGGTATTACTATGGGTATAAATTTTATATATAATTTGTATGGTATTACTATGGGTATAAATTTTATATATAATTTGTATGGTATTACTATGGGTATAAATTTTATATATAATTTGTATGGTATTACTATGGGTATAAATTTTATATATAATTTGTATGGTATTACTATGGGTATAAATTTTATATATAATTTGTATGGTATTACTATGGGTATAAATTTTATATATAATTTGTATGGTATTACTATGGGTATAAATTTTATATATAATTTGTATGGTATTACTATGGGTATAAATTTTATATATAATTTGTATGGTATTACTATGGGTATAAATTTTATATATAATTTGTATGGTATTACTATGGGTATAAATTTTATATATAATTTGTATGGTATTACTATGGGTATAAATTTTATATATAATTTGTATGGTATTACTATGGGTATAAATTTTATATATAATTTGTATGGTATTACTATGGGTATAAATTTTATATATAATTTGTATGGTATTACTATGGGTATAAATTTTATATATAATTTGTATGGTATTACTATGGGTATAAATTTTATATATAATTTGTATGGTATTACTATGGGTATAAATTTTATATATAATTTGTATGGTATTACTATGGGTATAAATTTTATATATAATTTGTATGGTATTACATAAACTTGATGCTGTCATAGAAAATCGATAGAAATCCCATAGAAAATTGATATAAAACATAAACTTGTTGCTGTGATAGAAAATCGATAGAAAACCCATAGAAAATTGATATAAAACAAAAACTTGTTGCTGTGTACTATATATTCAGAAGAAAAAATATGTATGGTATTTATATCCGATATCCCATAGAACTTTTACAGCCATTGAAGTTTGTCAAAAAATTTTTTATTATTAATTATTTAAAATATTTGAACAGAAAAAT
Source organism: Microplitis mediator (assembly GCF_029852145.1). Taxonomy (NCBI): domain Eukaryota; kingdom Metazoa; phylum Arthropoda; class Insecta; order Hymenoptera; family Braconidae; genus Microplitis; species Microplitis mediator. The sequence continues at coordinate 384,377 of NC_079978.1, read as the reverse complement.
ATTTAAAAATTAATTGCGTTAAAAAATAATTAAAAAAAAAAAAAATGAAATTCGAGTGCGGATTTGATTACGCAACTCTGAGCGGGTACGAAATGACGCATGGTGGGAGTAACATTTCTCCTCCGCTTGTCTACTGCGCTCGGTTTCTCTCGGCTTCATTCGGTTTCCCGACACACCGATAGACAAAGTTGCGTGTGTGCACCGCGCGCGAGGCGCTCTGGAAGGGGTAGAAATATCCCACGTTCTGGCAGCACTGCTCTGACATCTCTACTCAAATGGTAAAAAGACATCTTTTTTCATTCCGTTATTTTGTATGGCCGAAATATATGAAATAAAATAAAATCAAACTTTAAAATTTAAAATTTAAATATATTTATTAAATAAAATATTATTGTAAATTGCATTAAGTCAATTTAAATAAATAAAATGTGATTGATTCACCCGGAAAATTTTATGATCCTGAAGTTAGCAGACAATTAAAAATTTTCGAATTTTTTTTTTCAACAAATTAATTACAAAAAAAAAAAAACTAACAATACGCGCGTGTAGAAAAATAAAAAAGCTATAGGTGCAATTTTTTAAATATTTTTTTTTTTAAATAATTTATCGTTTTAAAAAAAATTCAAAAATTATTAGACGTCTGCTAACTTCAGTATCATAAAATTTTTTAAAATTAATTAATTGCGATAAATATTGTTTTAATATATGATCTAATGAATAATTATAAGCAATGATTATAAATTTTATGTTACAGCTATCATATTATATATATTTATTGGTTCAATTAAAAAATTATAATAAAAAGAAAATCCATAGAAAAACTGTTTCAAATACTGGCCTTTAAGAAAAATTTCGAACAAAAGCGACCAAAATCTTGAAAACGCCCCCAGAGTATTTTTCAACGCAGCCTTCTAATTTGACTGAGACTGAAAAACTCGTGTGTTTACACGTGGGCTCATGTTTTACAAAATTTAAACAACAGTAAGTTGCAATAAATTACAAAAATAAATATTTTCAATGATAATACTTTTTACAAAAAGTAAATAATCTACTAGGTATTTTAATTTGTGATTTTTAATAAATTATCAAGCCTTCTAATTTCTATAAATGTTTTTTTTCTCCAAATTTGTTGAGGTTATAAATTTAAATGAACTTTCTAATTATTAACTATTTATTAATATTTTTTCAGAAGAAAAATGAAATCTGAAAGCGGTCAAACGATGACTGAGGAACAAGAGAGAACTTTGTACGTCAGGTTGCCTCATACAATTCATAACATAGACGAAGTGCGCGATTTGTTCGTCGGAGATTTCAAAGTTAAGTTGCCTCGACAGTCTGGACGACACTGTCATGTGATTTTCTCAAGTGTCGACGAGAAAATAAAAAATTTACAGGGTATCAAAGATAAATTGATAAACAATAAACGTATTGTTGCTTACCCGCCAAAAATTAAGCCGCCGAAAACTCCGAAAATTAAACCAGACAAGAAAGTCGTTGTCCCTGTGCCCAAGAAGCCCGAGAAGAAACTCACGAGAATGTATGTACAGTTGTTTTAATTATTTAAATTACTAATAACTTTATGAAGCTGATCTATTTTATTTCCAAATTTCAGTTTATTTGTATGCAATATTAATCCGAGGTCGAAAATCCACGAAGTTGAAGGAGTTTTCGAAGGAGTAAGAACTAGTGCTTTCATCAAAAGCCGAATAAAGGACAGCAAGTAAGTTTAATATTTATCAATTAGTTTTTTTTTATATATTAATATATAACAATCTTTTTTAAATTCTTGAGTAAGTCTGCTCTCAAGACCGATAGGTGCTGGTGTCTTTCTGGGTATGTCTTGCTGCAGATACTTGTGACCAGATTTAAATTTCAAGCCTTATACAAAAAATTCGTGCCTGATTATAACTCTATTCTGGAGGAAGACTATAGACTATAGCGGAAAACGTTCCGATCTTCAGCTACATAAAGACATACGTAGAAAAAGACACCAGCAGCTAGAGGTCTCGCTTAAGATACTTACTCCAGAATTACTGATTTATAAATATAATAAAAATTTATTTAACATTTACTTAGACAAGCAATCATAAAACTCGAAGATGCTAAAGTCGCTGCTGAGTATTTGACAAAAGAACGACCGGCGCCTATTTTACATGGCAATAAACTAGTGATAAAGTCGGACACTAGAAAACAAAAAAAGGGTAAAAAGCCTGGACTAAAAATGTGGGACGGCGAGATCGATATTACGGATAAGGTGGCGTTCAAGGACAAGACAGAAGTTGAAACTAAAAAGAAAAATAAAAAAACTAAAGAAGATAAAGTTGAAGAGACGGTGGATTGTGTTGATGATAGCGAAGAAGTGAACGCGGAATCGGGGCTCAAGGTGTGGGATGGCGACGATGATATTACTGACAAGGTCGAGTTCAAAGATAAACCCCCTGTTAAAAAGGGTAAGAACAAAAAAGTTAAAAAACTTGTGGGTTTGTGAAAATTATATCAATAGGAAATTATGTAATGCAACTTTTAATATTTATAATAAATTTTAAAAAATTGTAAATAGATTTATTGTTTTACTATTGAGTATTTTTTCTACGCTACACGAAATCTGGTTCTGATTTCACTCGTGGATTGAAAGCTCTTCTTTCTAGACTGATAATAAGTCCTGGAGCTCCTCCATAAAGACTTTAAATTATTTTCATTCTGTCGCTGCTCCGAATTTTCTTACCCCTAGGCCAGGATATGTACTGCAATACACGAATAAAATTTCACTACTACAAATAAAAATAAATTTATCACCATAACTAAGACCTGACATCTTGGAGATCCGTCGAACTGCGTAGTAAATAATGCAATAATTTGTCATTAATATTTAATAGAATAAATACAACTGGTTGAGAGTAGTTTTATTGCGCAAGACATTTGTATATATTTGCTGATGACTGATGACATTAATTATCATAAACATCAACATTGTACAGACAAAAGTTTATTTGTAATTGATTCCATCATCAGCACAAGGTGCAACTTTCGTAATAATTAAACAGGCAGCAAAGTAGTAAAGATCAAGAGATTCTCCAAGTAGCCGCGTTCATCTTCGATACGCGCAGTGATAGACCAACATTTTCCGAGGTGTTAAAGTTGCTGTCGATTTTTTTATTTTTATTTTATAAACATTTTAATTTATTATTTCCAAGTTTTAAAAATTGTCAAGTGTCCGCTACCTCTAATGAGTGTGAATGAAGCAACTAGCAGACATCAGACAAATTTAAAATTATAAATAAATAGAGTAGACAATTAATAATAAAAAATTTAAAAAAATGCGCATTTAAAAAATTTTCAAATTAATAAGTACATTTTTTAAAATTATTCATAATTTTAAATTTGTCTGTCTACTACATTTACAATCGTTGACTTTACTATCGTGAATAAATCTACCAAAGCTTCAAAATCGATTAATCAGTTACCAGTCGGCATTAATATTTTATCAAACAAAACAAAACTCATGTCCGCCAGCTTAAAGTGATTTAAATAAAATCATGCGATCAGACAATTTAGTGTCAGATGAGTGTGAATGTAGCAGACATCAGACAAATTTAAACTTATAAATAAATAGAGTGAATAATTAATAAAATAAAATTCAAAAAAACGCGCGCTCAAAAAATTTGAAAATGAACAAGTGCATTTTTAAAATTATTTATAATTTTAAATTTGTCTGTCTGCTACATTCACACTCGCTGACTTTACTATCGTGAATAAATCTACCAAAGCTTCAAAATCGATTAATCAGTTACCAGTCGGCATTAATATTTTATCAAACAAAACAAAACTCATGTCCCCCAGCTTAAAGTGATTTAAATAAAATCATGCGATCAGACAATTTAGTATCAGATGAGTGTAAATGTAGCAGACATCAGACAAATTTAAACTTATAAATAAATAGAGTGAATAATTAATAAAATAAAATTCAAAAAAACGCGCGCTTAAAAAACTTTGAAATCAACAAGTGCATTTTTTAAATTATTTATAATTTTAAATTTGTCTGTCTGCTACATTCACACTCGCTGACTTTACTATCGTAAATAAATCTACCAAAGCTTTAAAATCGATTAATCAGTTACCAGTCGGCATTAATATTTTATCAAACAAAACAAAACTCATGTCCGCCAGCTTAAAGTGATTCAAATAAAATCATGCGATCAGACAATTTAGTATCAGATGAGTGTGAATGTAGCAGACATCAGACAAATTTAAACTTATAAATAAATAGAGTGAATAATTAATAAAATAAAATTCAAAAAAACGCGCGCTTAAAAAACTTTGAAATTAACAAGTGCATTTTTTTAATTATTTATAATTTTAAATTTGTCTGCTACATTCACTCGTAGAATCAGATCTCGATCTCGATCTCGATAAGTTTTCTTTTAAATAAAAAAAAACGCGGGTATTTTACTCGGTAAAATAGATCGCGGTCAAATGAATATGACCGGTCGAGTCTTCATAGAAATGATAGCGATAACCAGTTGCGGGTACGTCTGATAAGGATAGAAAATAACGTGATACACATTAGCTGAGATAAGAAAGAAGAATAAGTGAGAGAGGGTTCAAGTCTAGCTGATAGAGTTGCCAGAGGAATCAAGAGTCAAGAGGTGAGGGTATAAAGTTATTTTCTATCCCACATAAAAACGTCATGGCAGCTTGCAGTGTTTTTTAAAAAAGCTGACCACTGTTTGTTAAACAATGTCCTGTTATTTAATTAGCAGGGTTACAAGTTAATTTTAGTTGAATATTTAGCGGACATGAGTTATTTGTTGCTAAAAATGTATTTCTGTGTATGCAAATTGCCGGCAAGACGTTCAAAGTCCATGTTTGTCAGGACTAACCTAAAATCGTCATGCTCAATCAGCTCAACACAACCTTTGGATTTAACGTCTGTACTAAACGTCTACATGTAGAAATAGAGTGTGATCTTTTATCTTGAGTATGTATAATGGATTTATTTAATGTAATTACGATAATCTACTCGAACACATGGAACCTAAATTGATAAAAAATATATGTATGTACTTATGTATACATTAAATAGAGGGAATAATTTTATTAGCAACGACAATGACGTTAAGTATAAAAATATATGTCAGCAGTTTGGTATCAGAGTTGGTGATGGTGGTGAGTTGGATTTGTGAATAAAATTAAAAATAGTGATGAGACTTGAATTGGTGATTACAATTGGCTATGAAGAAATATTCACCGATATATACCACAAGTTTTAAATACGTAATTGCTGAGTCTGCATATACGTATTGTTATTATAAAAAGCGGATGCTACGTGTCGTGTTTTGTAGCCTAGAGAAGTCAAGTACTTCGGGGACTACTGAATATTCTGCTTCGATTTATCAAAGGTAAATTATCGTTTATATTTACATTTTATTGGCATTTTTATTTACATTTACTTGTCCGCAAAGTTTACGTGATTTAATTTTTCATGATACTCAAAGTACCAGACTATTTTTGTTTTTTGTAAACAATTTACTTGTAAGAAAAATAAATTTTTTAAATATGCGCGCAGATTCTTTAATGATACTGCAGTTAGCCGACATCTGATAATTTTAAAATTTTTTTAAAAGCGAAAAATTGTAAAAAAAAATATTTAAAAAAATTCCACTAATAGATTTTCTAATTTTCTACATGTGGATATTTTTAGTTTTTTTTTTTTTATTTGATTTGTTGAAAAAAAAAACCCGAAAATTGATGAAGTTTTTGATATGAAATTATGATACTGAAGTTAGCAGACGTTTAATAATTTTTGGATTTTTTTTTTAAACGATAAAAAATTAAAAAAAAAATATTTAAAAAAATTGCACCTGTATTTTTTAAAATTTTCTACATGTGCATATTTTTATATTATTTTTTTGCAGTTGATTTATTGAAAAACGAAAATTCAAAAATTTTTAAATGTCTGCTAACTTCAGGATCATTATGAAATTTTGATTTTTCGTAGTGGAATTTAATGTAAAATTTATAAAAAACTTTAAGAAAATGAAGAAGATGAAGTAGAAGAATTTTTTTAATTTAGTACTGGCATATATATGCTTATATTATTCAATTTAAAAAATAAAAATTAAGTATTGTTATGATAGTTTAAATAAGATGTAATAAAGCAGCTCTCGTGTCTGTGATTTATTTAAATTGCTCTGCTGTCGTATGACCGAGAAGAAACAATCAGCTCTCTGTTTAAAATGATTCACTTTATAATTTTTTTTAACTTTTTATGTTACAGCAATATCTCGCAATGGAGTCAATTTTCATCTAGTATAATTCAATCGCCATATACTCTGAGATTATTAATATTAATACTCGCAATTATTTTTTACTATAAATATTGCAATGCATTTTCAATATAGCACAGTGATTTTAAATAATATTATTATTATTATTAACAGTAATAATATTAATAACAAACGAGAGACAATACTATAAATTAAATGTAATCGTGAGTGTAAATTAACGCGAGTTAAATAACAAATAATTATTAAATAAATATGCAAGCCAAAAAACGGTACTTACTACTATTTGTCACGTGCGCGTTTCTTGGCTACTGCTACTTTGGCGGGTACAGATTAAAAAGTAAAAGGCGGAATGAAATAACACACGATTACTGGGAAAAATTGCCATCTTATTTGTCTATTAATGAAGAATTTTATGATAAGGATATCAAAATTTCAAATGGTAAATTGTCAGTGGTCCATCCTGCCCGACAATGTCGTATGGAGACTTGTTTCGACTACACAAGATGCAAGCAGGGATTTACTGTTTACGTTTATCCCATAGAAGACACCATAAGTCCTTTGTACCAAAAAATATTAAATGTTATAACCGAGTCGCGTTACTATACGACAGATCCAGCACGCGCGTGCATACTCGTACTGGCGCTGGATACGCTGGATCGTGACCCTCTGTCTACTGAGTTTGTTCATAATTTGCCGTCTAAACTTATGCGCCTCCCTTACTGGAATGAAGGACGCAATCACCTCATATTCAATTTGTACTCCGGGACTTGGCCGGACTACGTCGAGGATGCGCTGGCTTTCAACATCGGGTACGCGATGTTGGCGAAAGCCAGCATGTCCACCAGCGTGCTCAGGCCGAACTTCGATGTCTCGATACCGCTCTTTGGTAAACAGCATCCGGAGCGCGGGGGAGAACCTGGTCAGGCGTCGGAAAATAATTTTCCGAGCAACAAAAAATACCTCGCGGCATTCAAGGGTAAAAGATACGTACACGGCATTGGCTCGGAAACGAGAAATGCACTTTACCATCTTCACAATGGGAAGGACCTGGTCTTCGTTACGACTTGTAGGCACGGTAAATCTTGGAGAGAACTGCAGGATGAACACTGCCAGCAGGATAACCAAGAATATGATACGTAAGTTTGTATAATGACTTTATTTTAATGTACACGTTGATTGTAAATTTTTTTGACGTTTGTTTGAAAATTTCAGGTACGATTATGAGGTTTTACTGTTGAACTCAACGTTTTGTTTGGTACCGAGAGGACGTAGGCTCGGCAGTTTTAGATTTCTAGAAGCTCTAAAAGCCGGATGTATTCCAGTTATTCTGAGCAATGGGTGGGCCTTGGCGTTTCACGATCGTATTGACTGGAATCAAGCGGTTATATTTACAGACGAACGATTGTTATTTCAAGTTAGTATATTATTTTTTTTCTTCAACAACTTTTAACTTTTCTATCCCTTTACTTCTTGACTTCGATGCCATAATAAATCTATTTTTAGATTCCTGACATACTGCGCTCTGTTTCAAACACGCAAATTCTTAAATTAAGACAGCAAACACAATTTTTGTGGGAGCGATACTTTTCTTCAATTGAAAAAATAATTTTCACAGTATTTGAAGTAAGTTTTTATTTATTATTTTTTTAACGGTATCAAGTAAAGTAAATTTTCTCCAGCATTTATTTTTATTATCATTTTTAATTTGAAGAATATCCGTGAGCGGTTGCCCTGGGAAGGCGCACGCGAAAAATTAATGTGGAATACATATCCTGGTGCATTGGCCATCCTGCCTCAGTTTGCTGACAGTCAGCAGGAGCTTCCGTTTTCTAATAATGATCCGGGCAATGCATTTACTGCCATTATTTATTCTCAGTTAGGATCCACGGCTGTTCTTTATCGCTTACTTCGAAGTGTTGCTAAGAGCAAATATTTAGATAAGGTATGAAATCATTCTGATAATATTTATCAGTTCAAGATAAATACGACCCATAGTAATTCATCGATCCACTATTAGATGCCATATATTTTTAATCAGCCACAATAATAATTACTGTCAACTTTATTATTATTATTTACTATCGCAGATTATTTTAATGTGGAATTCTGACATTCCTGTACCAAGAAGGCCGCGCTGGCAGGGAATAAAAGTAACGATCACAGTGATAGTCGCGAGCAGTATCTCCCAGCGCTTCTATCCCTATCCTCAGATCGAAACTAGTGCCATATTATCGTTGGACGAGGACGTAACTCTAAATACAGACGAAATAGACTTTGCATTCGTCGTCTGGCAGTCATTTCCTGATCGGATAGTCGGGTATCCGGCGAGATCTCACTACTGGGACGACTCCAAGGTTATTAATAAGCAACTTAATGATTTAGAAAGTTCATAATTATATTTAATTTACTTTTTAAGCACAAAAAAATATAATTATTTAATAACTTAATAACAAGTTGATGTATGCAATTCCAGAGATCGTGGGGTTACACCAGCAAATGGACAAACGACTACAGCATAGTGTTGACGGGGGCAGCTTTTTATCACCGTTATTATAATACTCTGTACACCGAATCACTGAGCTCGACGCTGCATAAAACGGTCGAGCAGTCGCAGAATTGCGAAGACATACTTATGAATTTTTTGGTGAGCCATGTGACAAGACGGCCGCCTATTAAAGTGACTCAGCGTAAACTTTACAAAGATACCACGGCAGCTGGAATTAGGTGAGCCATTAACTTAAGTCGCTGAGCATGTTTCCTTTCAATTTATCAACATTACACGGCACTTGAACCGCCCGTGGTTTTTATTATTTTTCTTCCCGACGGCCTTGACTCGAGTTATCATTTTTTTGCTTTGAATTGTTTTCCAGGTCCTCGTGGAATGACCCAGATCACTTTACTCAGCGGCAGACCTGCATGAATACTTTTGTGGCCGTTTTCGGTTACATGCCTCTGCTGCGCTCCAACATGAGACTGGATCCTGTGTTGTTTAAAGACCCGGTTAGCAATTTACGTAAAAAATATCGACAAATTGAATTAGTTAGTAACTGAATTTATTTACGAACAAATTAATAATAATAATGATAATAACAATAATAATAATAATATTAATATTAATAATAATATAAATTAAATGGAGATTACTCAATGGAAGGCATCGCCGGGTGTTTGCTGGTAGAGCCATAATTAAATTGTCAATAATAAGCTCGATATCGCGAGTGAACTGATAATGATAATGATAATGACGATGATGGATAAGATTGTTTGAGGAAACAATGCATTTTTTAATATGAATATGAACAAAATATTTTTTTTGACACATTTGTTACTATGAGATTAATACACTTCGATCAAAAAATCATTTTAATCATTCCGCGACTTTGTTATAAATTTTTTCATTGCTAAATATAAATAAATAAATATATATATATATTAATATAAATATAAATACACTAATTTACGGTGAAATATATATCCCGTGTGATATTTCATCAGGGCCATCATAATATATTAAGTTGTGTAAATAAATAAAAAATCGTTTCATAGCCATTATTATTAATAATAAAACAATATATTATTTAACAGATACGAGGAGTGATGATTAGCACCTGGATAATCCTTCTGTCCCGATCCACCGAGTTGTGAGTGATGTCCCTGATAATTATCCTGTTAAATTCCCATCACTGATACGGTAAGTTCCTTCACAATCCTTTTCATCTCTCGTTTTAATATCGCCATCGCAACCAGATCACTATCCTACGCATATTTCACATCCGCAATGTCCTTATACTGTTGAGAAAAAAGGAAAAATCAGTCGCTTGTGGTGTGAGTGAGACTGGCGTTAAGTAGTTAATATATTCCGCTATCAGTTGGCGGCTTAGTTAATTTTTACTCTCTCCCACTCTAGTCCTTTTTAATCGCTCGATTTCTGATAGTAAGTAATGCGAAGGCCAATTGATATTAATCCATGGCAATTTTTTTTGTGAGTGTGTGTATTATTGTGATGCATTCGCGTGTGAAAAAAAAAACAATAAATACAATGAACGTTGTACGAAAAATCACGTAACGGGCGTTGTATAGTGAACGGGCTGACTCTGGGTCCGTTTCGTCCCACGCTGGGGCGGTAGGTAAGAGCGGGAGGACACGAGCTCCCTTGCGAAAGCCTCAAGTGTTATATATATATATATTCCCCGTATAAGTTTAATTTTATCTAAACACCGCTCCCATGATTTCTCAGCCGTCGAGACTTCTCAATAAGTCTAGTCTTTGTTATATTTTTATTTTGTCATTGCCGTTGTTGACGTAGTTGCTAATATTTAATTATTATTACTCAGGGTCATTGAAACCTTTAGTATCATTGCCTATCCAAAATGTAAATAATAATTGCACTGCGTGAGCGTTGACAGTAATTCCTTCTAAGTCGAAAATAATCGTGAGATCTAGTCAATTAACTATAAAGATAAATGTAATGTTATGACGTTACTCGTCAAATTTGGTCTACAGTAATTATGACAACTGTTTGTAGTACACAGTACTACATGTTGTTTTTTTTTTTAAATTTATTTACTATTTTATTTGGTAACAATTATTATTTTAACCTTTTTATTTTCATCATTCAATAAATTTAAATTGAATGATTATCAAAGCGCGTTGTAGCAATATTGTAATTAACGAGGATTCACAGAGCTATTTGAAAGCGGCAATTAACGTTTGGCTCGAATAAAACACAGCGGATTGGCAACCGGCGAACGTCACGCGTCAAAGAATTAAAATAAAAATCTTAAATCAAAGTAGCAAAGCTGAGTTTAAATGAAATTAATAAAGGGAGGAGGGAATGGAGTTGGGAAAGAGCGATAAAATAATATTGTTACTGGTATCGTAACTCCCTTTGACACAATATAATCGATCAATCTACCGGTTTTCTCAATCATATTTATTTATCTTACACTTATTGTTATTTCTGTTCCTCGATGATCTACCTAGCGATCAACTCACTCACTTGGAACATGAGTAGATAAGATTGAACAACCTCAGCATAAAAAAATGAAGTAACAACAATAAATAATTCAAAGCTACCACTTATTTCCTCTGTTGTGAGTAGTCGGTAGCTCCCGCCTGAGAATCCGCTCACTGTTTCGACGTCTGGATTTACTTGAGAGCAATCGTCAAGGTAAAAAGAAAGGTTACTATATCTTAGGTAATGTGTGTTACTGGCCAGTTATTATGTGCCGGCAGGACACGTATATTTAACATACGACATGTCTTTTATTCTGTGAGAGCTGGGAATTCAAGCTCTGGGATACCACACAAGACTATTTAACACCGTCTACTGCAGTAGCAGTTCGCTCTATAAAATCGCTGTAATTGACTCCAGATTCAATGGACATCCGGTTTTAAATGCATACACAAGGTGGATACTATAAATTAATGTTCGCTCTTTTGCAGAGATTAGAGAATTTGAATCGCGGACTCCACAAGTTTGATAAAGGGTTGAAAAGTCGGCTGGCTCTTGATGTAGTAAAAGATAACGGAAAATAAAAGACTCTCAGGCTGTCTTGTGGTTAAGGTACTCGGGTACAAAAGTAAAAGTACAATGATTTAAAAGTTAAACAAGTATCAATGGACATTAAATGCGTATCAGGAATAAAACTCGAGGCAAGAGCTATTGAAGAATTTTTAGCGAGGGCTTTTAATACACCGCGCGTGAACCGGGGCATAATAAATTACCCGGACGCTGAGAAAGAATATATTCTGCGTGCATTAATCTCTCTATTTCCGTCTCGCTTATTTTTTTCCTCTCGATTTATTACAGTCTCGTTCTTTATCTCTCATTTGCGTTGCTTTACTTTGTTCCGGTTAATTTCCTCTGGTAAATTCCGTAGCTTTGATTGATTTATAAATTAAAGAGCCGGGTTTAATTGAGTCAAAAATACTGGACAGTCATCTTGATAAATCTATGTGTGTCATATACATTTGATATGTCGTAAAAATAATATTTTCAATGTATCAAGTTATTTAAATAACTTTAGCTTTCGATATATTAATTATTCAGTTATTTGAGCCATCTCTCGATTTCTAACGCACGCCGGGAAAGAATTATGCAAGGGACAACAGTAACTCGCGTGCCTCGTTTTACTTCACGCGGTATACTCGGTTATATTTATATATATATGTATAGATAGTTGTATCTGTATACTAAAGCTGTGATAGATTTAATATTAAAGTCGTAAGCGTTACAGCAATAAATTATTTGTGCAGGTGCAGTACCGAAGCGTAACGGAAAACTCTTCTTCTCGCTTTCGGTTTCGCGAGATGTCTAAATTTAATCCGTGCTCCCAATATTATTTTATTTATTAATTACTCACCTCCAGGAGTTCGCAATATGTTTTTTTTTGCCACTATTATTATTATTATCAATAAAATTATTTTTAGCTGACGGATATATTAAGTCTTGTCGATCAGAATTCGTACATTCAATTTTTCAAATCAACACTACTGTCAATAGTCTAAATTACTCTTACTGTGGCATGTTACGTGAGCTGTTGTAATTTATAAATCTATAAGTAAATCAATGTCGGTTTTATAAATTTATATATATATATATATATATATATATATATATATGTATAAAGATTTCTTAAAAGAGTATTAAAGTCCTCGGGGCTTTGTAATATTTTTCGACTCCTAAACAATGATTGTAATGTCTGTCAAGCAATTAATCTCAATCTGATAGTTATAATAGCAGCAATAATAACAATACTAGGAATGAAATAAATAATTCGGATAATAATAATTTCGCTGAGAAGGCTGTGGCTTTTTAATGCAATACCGACTTGTCACTTGGTCTGTTATACAATGAGATAAAAATCAAATTTCTCGATACACTTTTGATTTTTTTTTTTACGAAATTTTTTTCGGGTACACTTTGATTTGATTGTATAATTGAATGGGTGGGTGTTGAAAAAAATGAGTAGTAACATAATGAAATAATAAATGATATGAAAAAAAAAAAAATTCAGGAGAAAGGTTTTATATTTGTAAAATAGTATCCATGGGATTTCAAGATCGAGAAGGCGGAGGTGGGAAGGAGTAGATCCAGGTGGGGTTTTTCTGTACCGAGGAAGGAGCTGGAGAAGCGTTAAAGTGGTGGCAATAGGACTCGGTGCGTTCGTATCCCCGTACACATTGCTCTCAACACTCCCTTCTTAGTCGGTCGGCCGGGTCTACTCCTTACTCCGGCGATAGATAGAAAGGTGACTTGTACCAGTAAGACAGGATAGGAGGTATTGAGTACGATATACACAATATATACACTCAGTCACCTTTCTCTCCTCGTGACTGAAGCATATGTTTTGCGACCGTCAATGGCGCTGTCTCGTGGATCTAAACTGAGCACCGCTTAGCTCTAAGTCAAACCAGTAGCAGCACCTTTTTACCAGTCAGACGAGACTGCATTATCTCGTCGACACGTCAACCTACATTTGTATAAACACATATCCAATATACATATTACGATACCTTCGTCTATACAAATCTATTGATATTATAAAATAATAAACTTATCTCATGAACAATCGAAATTTGTATCGCGTGTTCAGTGTTGAGTGAAAAATTGTCATAAGATTTAAATCCCCAGATTTTAAATTTGAATCCCATATTCACACTCGGAGATCGCGCGCGAAATTAGTACTGTCACTAATTGTTCCGAGTTTCACCTGTAATTTCACGTGCTATTTTTATGACGCGCGAGTGCCGCGGATCGTAGATAATTAATTTTAAATAAATATCGATTTACATTTTTTTTAATTTACGAAAAATAATAAACTAGGTTGTGAAAAATAGAGTTATTTGATTTTCATGATGATACTGGTGAGCAGTCTACTGCTGATATTGGCGGTTGTCTCCAGAGTGGGTGAGTGGTGAAAACATTAATTCATGATCCTTGACATATATTTACGTTAAGATCAACACCACGTCGTGTTGAGTATTTACAAATAATTGTTTATTTTTATTACCAACAAATACTTTAACTATTTAACAATTTAAAAAAAAAAACAATTTCTAACATAAATTATATTTATTTATTTACTCACACAAACTTTTCATCAGTATTCACTTACCGCGAAACATTAATTTATTTAAAACTAGTTTTTCTCGTACTCGTTTTTTAAAAATCCCGGTTTTATTTCAAATGAAATATCATTTTAATGTCTAAGTCTAATAAATTTTTCCATACATTGTAGTAGATATCTTATATCTTTTATCGTATGCATGCAAGAGTAAATAAAGGGACTCGGTGGAGAGAAAGAGAGGGAATGCAAGCGAAAATGTCACTTTACGTAATCGCGAAACGTGTGCTGTTGGATAACCGGTACGAAGAATAAAATTTAAGCTGCCTAATTACCCGTCTTGCAGGGTCGCCTCGGGCCCAACCCCCAGGGCTACATATAAATTTTTTATCACTTGAAATATTTATAAAATACTTCCCACATTCGCCGGCCCCAGCGTATCCTCGGGACAGTAATGGGATTAATCGGTCACATAGAAGATTAGTCAATAAATTAAGTACGTGAGAAAATTTTCGATAATTTTTTATCACTTTTATTGTTGTGTTATAAAATAATTATTTTCCAATGACTCAATTTAGCTAATTGATTATGTAAGACAATTATTAAGTAAATAATATAAATATGCATTGAGCGCAATTTAAAGGTCAGTGAAAAAATGTATTTTACACAATTAATTTATTGTAAATTCTGAGAAAAGACTCATTTATCAGGCTATAGGCGATTGCGTCGTCTTACTTACTCTTAAATGGTTATTACCATAAATGCCGATAGTCTAACAGATATATCTATAGAACGTTAAATTTTTATGGCGTTTAAAATTCGAGTTAACTATTTTTAATTTAACTATTCAAATTTATATTTATTTTATTATTTTTTCTAGAGAGAGAATCGATTTATTTTTATTATCATATTGTAATAAAGTGCATCATTGAGTCGCTCAGAACGTGGGATAATTCGCTTGCTGTGTAGTAGTTAGTAAACATAATATATAATATGGAGCAAGAGAAAATTTTTTTATTCGCTATCCAAAAGTGTTTTGTATTCAACACTCGCTTGGTTTCTGTTTCGCTCGATTGTTCCTATTATTTAGTTTTCTTCTCTTAACTTACTGATGGCTTTTGCAATCCAACGGTTGCTTTATTTAAACTTGCCTGTAAATCCACTGAAAAAAATTATTTCTTGGCGCAATAAATATTTTTCACTGTGAGTTGAAAGCAAAAATTTTCTTTGCCCAAAAAAATTCAAAATGCAAAGAATTTATTGGAACAAAAAATATGATACTGAAGTTAGCAGACGTCTAATAATTTTTGAATTTTTTTTTAGACGATAAACCATAAAAAAAAAAATATGTGAAAAATTGCATCTGTAGTTTTTTAATTTTTCTACATGTGCATATTTTTAATTTTTTTTTTTTTGTCATCAATTTGTTTAAATAAAAATCTAAAAATTTTTGATCGTCTGTCAATTTCAGGATCATCAAAAAATTCCTTTTTAAGTGACACCCTTACGAAATTCTTGACGTTGAATCAAAAGTGTAACATTTCTTCCCGTTAGACTAGAAATTCGTTAACAAAAGCAAAAAGTAAATTTTCTTTTTTTACCCATACATATTTATATCAAATATATAAAAATATAACCGAGTTAAGTACCAGTATCTAGTTGATTTTCTTGATGATTAATTTTGTGATAATTTATTTTCATTTTACAAGACCAGTCTTGTCACGATAAACTAAATATATATAATTAGTATTTTTACCCAGATATTATTTTACCGGAAGAATTGCTTATTTATTTATAATATTATATTATAAACCTACATATATATATGTAGTAGTAGCGCCATACAAAACTGCCGGTCTCGTAAGAACATCAGAACATTCCTCAGTAAAATGTAATTGGTTTGTGTTTACTCACTGTTACACACAAATATATACACATAAATACTATTACAAAAAAAGTATTTAAGTAAACATAGATACTAATTACTGATACCATTGTTTTCATTACTATAAAATAATAAACTAAAACAATGTCCACCGAATTTAAAATTATCATAATTGCTCAATTTTTTCCTGCTCGACCAAAAATACTGTCCAGTCATGGGTCCATATATTTAAACCGTAACACAGCAGCAGCTGGCAGTGAGAAAGTTTTTAAAATAAAATTAAGACAATTGACATTCTTTCCGTGATGGACAAAGGACAATTCTGTTACACCTTGTCATTATCCCAGTGAGTTTAATGCTTAATGTCTCAACTCAGTATTACTCTTACAGAGTTACGTTATTATTATTGTCATTATTATTATTTTTATTTTTATGACCTCGCCATAATTTGCGCAAAAGCCACATTACCTTCTGCCTTTTGAGAAGTAACCCTTTTATATTCGATCTATTATTACCATTACTGTTGTTATTATTTATATTTTATAATTATCAAGACAATAACAGCACGTAGAGATGACCTCGATCCTCAGTAACACAGTCTCTTTTATAATGCCTATCACTCTAATAACTCAGTCTTGTAGTTCTGAAACCCAACTACAGATAAACTGTACGTCTTACAATAGTTTAAAAAAAACGTCATGTAACTGTCGGCATCGTCTATCAACACCACTAATTATTTCGTGCCACGTGCCGGCTTCTTACACTTAACGCTAATGGTTCATTTAATCCTCTATAAAATATATATCTATCTGTACATAAATAATTCTACCCAAGACAATTTTTTTTCTCTGTACTGGTACTCTTATTTCTTTACCAGATTCACTATCACTCGGACAGTGAAGAAAAGTGACCTCGAGCTTTTATCGTTTTCTTTTCCCTTCACATTACATTGCACATTGGGTAGTCCGTAAATCCTCCAAGTCAAGGTACGCGTGCTTGGAACTTTTTTTATTATTTATTGTATATATATATGTTGTTGTTGTTGAACATATCGTGATGTCTATGTGGAATTCCTCGTGCAATGTAGTTATTTCTTTTATTCCCCATCTTTGTCTCAGTCCTAGTCTTTGTCTTTTAGTTGTTTCACTACACCTCGGATTGGAGCCCAACCTCGAGAAGTTAAGTCTGGCGTACATACAGGCAATGCAAAGATTCCCCTTGGTGATAGTCATAAGCGTTCCGTCTCAGGCAATCGTGGCCTATGAAATATATTTACAGAGGTTCACTCGTCCTGTTGGTATGTATTGTGCAGAGATATTGAGGGGCGGTTGATATAAGTATGTATCGCGGAGTAGTAAAATAAAATTATTGAAGGAGAGGATGGAGAATATAATGTTCAGAAACTGGTTTGTCTAGGTGAGGTGTTGCATTGTTTGCATACAAGACATAATCAATCATTCGCAATGCACGAGGCATTCTATACCCTGACATCATTTACCTGTCCGACGTATCCAATAATTTTCCTCTCTAAATCGATAAAACATATTTTTTATTTTTATATTTATTTGAATCCTTTTAAGGACTCATTCGTATTCAATTTTTTTTATTATCGAAGAACTTTATAAAGGAATTTATAATAATACCTTGAGCCGGGCTCCTGATAATAAAATACGAGTAGACGTTCTTGGAGCTGCCACCCACGCCCGTTGACGTGTTTCACTTCTCCGCAGATAAGACCACCGTCATTATGCGCTCCAGGATATTCTGCTGACTCGCGGATAGATCCGCGAGCTTTTTTCCGCCCCGTAAAAATTTTTCCTTTCTCTTTTATTTATACCTGCTGCCGATGTCTAGAGTCCTGACCAGACAACCCATTACTTCGTAAGACGATTTATTGCAAACGCATCAAAGGGATGATAAAGTTTTAAATTCAACCCATTAAATATTTTTTAATTTAAATTATAAATTTATTTCAAATCATGCTGATAAATTTTTTTATTACTTCTTACATAATTTTTACCCGTCATAATTTCGCATAACTCATTAATTATTTTTTTTCTCACATGAATAATTAAATTATCTGACGTAGTAAATATTAACATAAAATTTCTTATAATTTGCTAATTAAAAAAATGACTTTTTAAATTATCAATAAAGAATATTGTTTTAACCGGATATTGTTAAGATAACAGCCAGACTTTTTTACAAAGATAAAATTTTAATGAGTAATTAATATGGTAATTTAATTGAACTTTAAACTTTTAGACAGAATTATTGTCATTTATAATTTATCTCATACATTGTATTCAATTATGCCCAAGTAATTATTTAACAAATCGTTTCAAGTCTTTCATACGCGATTCAATTTTAAAAATATCAACTCCATATTATTATCTCCATTGAATAAAAATTTTTTTTAACACACGTCGCTTTCGTTTTATTATTCATAAGTCAATAGCTCGGGGCGAAATCCTTCGCTATAAATTAACTCCCCACGTATTTACATTCCGATCATGACGAATATCGACACGTATCAAAATTTTGATTTTTTCATTGCATATATCTATATATTTACAAATATAATAATTGAAAAAAAATTATTATTGTGATTTATAAGCAACTAATAAATTTAAATAAATTATACTTGTAAATTAGTTTAAAAAATATGGTAGTGAAATTATAATATCGTTATCTAACAACAATTATTTTAACACAATGGATAAAGGATATAATGAGGGTTCTTGGGTAATAAAAAAAAAAGTTGCTTAATATTTAGATAAATATTTTTAGTATATCAATTATCAAATCTAAGATTTCATTTTATTTTATTACATTTTTATAATTTAACAAGACTATTTAATTTATTTATTATGAAAACAGCTTTTGACTTTTAATGAGTCACGTTCTAGTCCCCTACTTAATTTAGTGAATAGTCCGGTTGACATTACCTTCAACAATATTGGAAAGTGTGATATTAAATTTTTAAATTTATATAAACATATACACATACATTTATGCTTAATAATAAAAAGTATTCGATGTACTGATGAAATCCATCGAGTGCCCAAGTGGAAAGTTCATTCGTTTAAAAAGATTACACTCATCCGTCTTGCAATTTTCCGTAAGCACTCAGTGCTAAATCAACTTACTTACTTACCAACTTACACTTATATATTTATATATATATTTCAAGTTGATGCGCAATTGGTAATTAGTGTCGGTTGATCAGAGACCGCGCAATACTACTGGCAACTTGCAAAATAAAATTTAAAAATGCAGAACCGAGCATTTAAGATGTTATTATATTTTCCTGATGCCAGAGGTCGAACAGAAGGAAATTGTGAATCGAGATTATGGGATGGTATCCGATGTATGTTATGATATTATCAACAACTATATTTATATATATATACGTATATATTATAATGCCGAGTGTGGCCTATTGCGTCAGATCAGAGAAATTTAAACCATGTGAATACAAGACTAAGAAATTATATTTATTGAATGATTAAAAAATATAAAAGTAACATAACCATGGACATTAAATTACAAGACTTTCTTTGAGATCGAAAATAGCCGAAGGTCGCCATTGTGGAGAAATGGAAATATCATTTTTATAAATAATTTAATACTGAATTCCTTATAAAAAATATATAATTATCACTGCGGTTATTTTCAGTAGCGAAGTAAAAAAGTAATAGACTCTATTAACGACCTGATAATCGTTATTTTACTATCTGCGTATATGGTATCTACTTATAATAATAATAATAAAAATATATAAGTATGAAAATTGCGTATTATACCATATCGGTGAATTTATTACTCACGATTTATCGTTTGGGTTTTTTAAAAATAACCTTCGCATCGAACACTCACTCTCACACTTACGTTTGCTACATCAATCATTTTTTTATTAATCAAAAAAAAATAAAAAAACACTTTCTCTAAAAAAATACTTTCTACATCTATCGGTTGACGACGCGTTTTTTGCCACGAAATATACATATATTCCCAATCGCTGGTTTTACCGGTTTCCAAAAAGTTTAAAAAATTATTTTTAAATTTTTACTATCTATAGAAATGATTTTCCTGTTTTTTTCCCGAACACCGGGTTGGCGCCAGCCGATGCCTATTTAATCCAAAACTTTATGTGTTAAAAAAGTAATAAATAAAACGAGCCCCTTTATTATACACCACGATTTAGAAATAAAAATTCCGTGTCTAAAATTCCACTGGCATTAATTTTGTAAATTCACCAAAACAACTTGTCACTAAAATAAATATTGATCAGTATCTCCATCAAAGTTGTCTTAACGTCCCTTATTTTTTACGATTATTATTTTACTTAAACCCATTCCATTAAACTTTCGCTCTTTTATTCGAATGGAAAGTAACCGTATCCCGTGGCCGCGCTTTATCAAAAAATAAACGACCCATTCGTCCTCGAGGAGGTCGCGCACATTTATTTATCTCCATTATATGAACCCGGACCTTACCTCTTTTGAATCCGGGAGTCCAAGGACCATGTTCTCCACGAACTTAGCACACAAATATATACATATACAAGGACAAAATAAATAAAACCCAGCTTCACATAATAACGAAAGTCTCCCAACGACCTTCTGTAACAATTTACCTGCATACACTCTTTTTCATTATTTGTATAAAACAACAATCTTCGGCTTTCGTTCCCGCAGCAAATGGAATGGAAATCCGGCGGAAAGTCTGCCTCGTTGAATGGACAATTACCCGGATAAAAGGGCGTGATTAAATGATCAACTGCTCTAGTATATAGGAGCTAATATATATGCTTATTATTGTTATCGAGTTAATAAATAAATAGTTGATAAAAAAAAGGCTGTTGATTGAATCTCGCGTGAAAAACCTTGATCAGTCCTGCCGTGGGATCGATCAGCCGCACTCCCACGGCAATTCGAGATTTCTCGAGCCTTATAGAGTATCATACGTCACTTATATACATATAGATATATATATGTATATCGATACGCATACACCGTGGCAGCGAAAATACAACCTGTCGGGAAAGGTGAATTACGTCAATTTTCCAAGCGTCACGTTTTAACCAGCTGATATATATATATATTTATAAAATAATACTTATCTAATATACATTCCGGTTAAATTAATTTCATTTATTATTTTTTCTATACACACTGTACTGAATTATATCAACATTTACAATGTAAACGATGCATAATATAACACAAAGTACTTTTCATTATTTCGCATGATATATTTTAATACTTTTTTTTATGCAATCAATTCTGTTGTAAGTTATGGATAAATTATATTGAAATAATGCTTGATAGCTAACGATACTTATTATTGTGTATCCTACGTACTTTATTATATATATTATCTTATATTTTATTATTAAAAAAAAAAAAAAAAACAATATACTTTCGTGCGAGAGCAAGATATTTTTCATTCATGGAATAGTAAATTCTCTCAGGATTATCGGCAACAATGAAATGATCATGACATAATCACGGCAATTTAAAGAGAAATTGATCGATTTATAATGCAATATATCGTAAGCTGATGTGCATAAACTCTCAGCCTATTATGTTTGTTGTAAACTGGCGTTATTACGTAGGAACGCAGACGCAAAATATCTGTGAAATTAATTTTGCAATTTAAAAGTATAAATTTCTGTCCGGCAATACAAATTTTAATGGTCACTTGTACAAACTGAGATATGGATACTTCCATATACTCGCGTGTATTTTATACCTTTGGGTTTACCGATCCCAGATAGTGGCTGTCTGAGTGTTAAAACGGGTGTTCGTAGGCGCGAATGGTGTAGTCTGATATTGTTAGTGATTTTGCGCGTTCGCAGAGGACTCGCAGGACATTATCGTCCGTCGTCGTCCTTTGCGGTCTCGTTTTCTTGTCTTTTATTTCTTTACTTCTATTTAAACTTAAAAATAAAAATAAAAATATTTTTTTAGTCAACCCAACGATCATGGAATTTTCTTTCATTAAAATATTTTTCCATGATTTGAATTTTCTCGAGTTGTAAAGCCAAATAAATTTATCATTTTATTTCAAGGCCAGAATTTACTGCCGAGTAAAATAGTAACAGACCGATAACTTTTTCCGTATGTAAAAGTAACATACGCATAAAATTATTTTAATGGATTAATTTAAATAATTTTGGGATTTCTAATAACGATCTAAGTCAAGTATGGGTATATTTTAATGAACAATTTAAATACTCTCACATTAAACGAATATCTGCGCAAGTAAGTACGTCTATTGGTCACGAGTGCACTTATAATACATTAACGCACGGCCAGTGTACTTTCTAGAGCGCAACCGAACTCTTACGGGTACGTAGTTTTGGTGAAAATCCCGGCGGAATCGAAAGTGAATTATAATCTCGATCGGGATAGTATGTTATATGTACTGCATATACCTCTTCTTTGCATTTCCCTTTCCTTTTCACCGAAGGAAGCATTACGTTTGCACTAAAAATAAAACAAAAAACTCAAATCTATAAGAATATGTGTGCATATCCAGTCTTACCCGTGAGAATGATCGTAAAGTTTCTTTATGCATCCATAAAACTCCGAAATACAGTATTGTAAATAACTTATTTTTCATCTAAACGGTCAAATATTTATCTTTTACCTTTATTTCCACATAAAAAACAAAGTAAATCATAAATAATTACACGTGTTTATAAATATTTATTGTCTGCCCCAAAGTTACCGTAACTTTTTTTATGCTAAAGAAAAGATTTTATTGAAAGGTCTAAAAATTATTGTGATGATGGTATACCACATATATATAATATAGATATATAGTCTAGTCAAATAGACCGGATAGAAAAGAGGATCTGAATTAACTCTTCTAGGACATTTTCGGGACAATTTTGAGACAGATGTCCTGTATCTGAGGACTTGAGACGAAATACATTTTTTTCGCGGGTATTTTCAACTAATTTAGCTTTGGAGGCCCTGAAAAATATCAAAGTATGATTACTTGCGCCTAAAATGACAAATTTTTCTATCCTCTGCATAGAAAAGGAGAACTGACTCTTTTGGCAAATTTTCGGGACATTCCTGGACAATTTCGGGACAGGTGCCCTGGCATAAGATTTGATTACTTTCATATAAAATAATTTTCAGTTGAAAACTAATATTTCTTAATTCAAATGAATACATAATTATAATGGCAATGACATTATTTTGACTCAAATAATTTAAAAAAAAAATTTGGGCGCCAAAATTTAAAAATCACTAACGTCTGCACATGTAATTAAATCAACATGATATACTTTGTATTCGCGTATGTTTTCCGGTGTAGTAAAACAAGCAGACATTGGACTTTCTATATGTAGTATAGACCTCGGCCTCTAGTAATATAATTTTCTTGCTTATTAGGTGGAGGAAACACCGCAGAATTGAAAGTAAAATACACCCAATATATGTGTACTTGTGAGTGCAACGCACTTGCGTGTTATATGTCGTTATGTCTCGTACTCTATCAAGTACACACGGCTACATAGTTCTTACTCGAGTTTCATGTCAATATTTAAATTAATAACGAGGCAATACATTCATTTGAAAACTGCCCAAGGTTCTTCGAAGGGCGGCCACCGAAATATCCCGGTGTCCTCGGTGGTTATTTTTATTTACTTCAACTTATCAGTCCTTGAGTTTTTATTGATATTGCTCAAATATTTACTTCAATTAATCACTATATTTATATATTATATATAACGCATTGGGATTTAATTTAATTTATGTCGGATATTTGTCTATATTCGGTATCTGATATTTAAATTTATATAAATTTGAATAAAATCTTGCGAAAGATTGTTCCCGAATAGTAGAACCAAGTAGAGCGTACACTCATGTTCGATCTTTTGAAGATTATCAGCTCAAATACTTTCTTGTAAATCCTAAAAGTCATAATTTATTTTTTAAAACTTTTATATTTTACTTAAACAAGTTTCTTTCCATATTTAATATATGTTTGTACAAGAGTAAAATTATTATTATTATAGAATGAAACTGAGTGAAAAAATATTTTTTGCTCTAATGACAAGTAAGAGACGAGAATGTGACATATACTCAGACGAATTGATATAATATCGGCAATAAAATCCGGTCGATTTGCGCAATCGTAATCGGAAAAAAGAAACAGGGAGAGGCTAAAAAAAAATTTTTTTTTTTTGTTTCTATACCGGTAATAATACGTGTACTTTGTGAGTTTAATCAAAGCTGGGAAGAATAATATAAAAGTTTTAGCGGGTAAATTTGAACGTGCGGGAAATATCTATCAGGTCAATCGATTGCGGTCTTTTATTTTTTCGCGAGAGAAAGACAAGGAAAAATAAAAATAATAACAATTGTTATGATCGATACTTGAGAATTAATCTAGTGTAAAGAAATAAATAAATAAAACAAAGAATGATAAAAAATTTATATATATATAAATATTGTAAGATTACGTAAATATTTTATTGTGATAGATTTAGTTTTGACAAAGAGGTAAAACCGAGTGAAATAATCAAATGGTTGAATCTGTTTTACTTTTATAATTTTATATATATATATATTTATAGTGGATAAAATATATATATAACGAGCGGTACGTGATTGAAGTTAAATGATCGAGGTCTTTATAAAATAAATAACCACACCCGGGAGGCACATACACAAGATAAAGAGATATTTATTTCGATACATGAGTTAGCCGTAGCATTAATATTGCGCCCTCCCGTTGAGATTTTAATTAACTAATGAACCTCGTTGTCTGTAGAAAAATAAATTCACATTTACTTTTATTCAAACCCATTATTCAGCCATTCTATAATTTATTTAACTTTTATTTCCCATTATAATTATTCATTTTGTAACCTATTACTTATTATTATATAATTTTAATCTCGTTTCAATTTAAACCTAATTACTGGATATTTAATAAAAAATTTTTACATTAAAATTTTTTAACTTACAAATTAACTGTAAAAAACTTACGTTTATTATTATTGATATATTATTAAAAATAATTGATTTAATTATTAGATAATTAAGTTTTAATGAGTAATTATTATTATTATCGGAAAAATTTCAATATTACTTGAACTATTTTTACCGCGACCTTCAGAACTTTACTTGGCGGATTCGAAAGCTCACAAGCAACACTTGTTAATATTATTTCACAATAAAATGTTATAATTAGCGTTGATAAATAAAAAAAGTTAAACAAGTACGATCGTAATAAATTGTAAAATATATAATTAAAAAAAAATATACAGAAAGGTAAAAGATAATATATTAGCCTAACAATGGGCGTCCATTACATGGATGGAGAGCTGAGAAGTAACTTCACGCCTCATGTACACACATGGATGATCATAGACCGAGGAGCTGGCCTCTTTGCATACATTTATTGTTTACGGTATCAACGTCAAGCCTGGTTAGAGATCTTAGTAAAGCTAAATCCTGTATCGTTAGTCTTAGTCGTGAGCTCTGGAGTCTGATGTTGTACCCACTAAAAACACTTCAGTTATTCACTTACTCCTACATATCGTTCTCAGTAGAAAACCCCCTGATTCCTTTTTTGTAAATTATATAAGAGAGCTAAAAAAAAAAAAATATTTACATATGCAGACATTTTTGATTAGGATATAATTTTTTTTACTAACGTCCATAGAAAAATTTTTTTTATCTTCATTTTTGAACGCATCGATTCCCGGGTCGAAAAAATAACAAATTCGACTTTTTTTATTTAAATATATACTAAGTAGGTCAACTTATTCAAATTGGAATTGTTTTTGGTTAACTTGAGTTACTAAGTATCCGTTTGAGTCAAAAAAGTCAAATTTTACTTGGTTTTGGCTCAGTTGACCTCAATTCAAGTCAAAAAAGTCAAATTTCGGGTTTTTTCTGACCCGGTCTCTCCCTCAATTTTCGTTTGAATTACGCGGTTTTCGCGCGAAATCTTTTATAATTTGAAAATTTGAAAGAAATGTAAAGCAATTACCAATGAGTATTACGACGATTGCTAACCGGAAATGCAAAAAAGTCATATTTCGAGAAAGAGGGAGTCAGGCGGTTTTTTTTTAGAATCACGATATATAATAGATTTATATGCTAATAGAATGGCATGGAAGCAAATAACACAATAACAGTAATTCATTACCCTACGCGTATAACATTTACTAATATATCACAATTTTACGGTATGTAGTAACTATAATAGTAGTTGAGATTATAGGTGATAGTTATAACATTCGCAACTCCTCCCACAATCGGTGTAGGGGCACGTTGACGTAAATAAGACAAGAGTTCACATATATATGTATCTATGAATATATAAATGTATGTACATTCAGTTGTGTTGTGTTTATAAAAAGGTTAGATACAACCTCGGGATTGCGGCACACCCTTAACTATGAAACGCGAAAAAAAAGTAAAAAAAAATATATAAAAATGTTCAGCTATTGCTGTTACTCCTAAAGCATTCGCCAACGCACACCACACGATCTCTTTTTATTCCCACCATTTAAAATCTATGACATACGAACTCATAATAATAAATTATATCTATAGATAAAATTTATGTACTTTTATTTAATGATATTTATTGCTGGTTATATGGGAAAAAAATTGTTGATTCTGAGGATTTAAGTTCAATCACTGAGTCTATTATCATTAGCGGTTTATTTGTTGATTGAAGATTGCTGTAAAATAATTTTAATTAAGTTTATAACACATCGATTAGCTCGATCGGTCGAATGAATCCGGGTAAATTGGCTGACCTGGTTAGATTTTTTTTTATTAAATCAACACTTGGGATTAAGTATACGTTACTGTTGTTTTTATTTTATATTATTAATTTATATAGTTTTTTTTTATCTCACCAGAGCTGTGTTGAAACAATGTTTTAATTATATATGCTCGTGTAATTGAAACAAAACATGGCTCGGTCACGCGAATTTAAACTCAAGCATTCTTGTCGTCTTAAGATTCAACTTTGAGTCTTTTGAAGAAAAGTAATATAATAAGTCTGTCCTGTCGTCATATGTTCCATGTCCGAGTGTGACAAAAATTCTTCACATTTACTCTCACAATGAATTCTTACTTTTATGTAATTATTGTATAATAAATTATTATATACATATGTTTATATCATACATGGTGCGATTATTATCTGGCATAATATTTATCCATCATCAAGCTGTAATTGTTTGTTATTTTTAACAAAACTCATAAAATTACTCGCGTGACGGTTTTGATATTTCTGATAGAGTCGTGACTTAAGTCATCTGAGATCGTGAGATCCAGCGAATGCCAGCAAATATTTCAAAGAGCTCTACTCGTTCGGTAGTTCTGTTTGCTGTCTTATACTTTGTCTTCATATATTATATATATTTAATAAATACAACATATAAATTTTATTAATATTTATTAGCGGTAGTAATACAATCTATCAATGAACTTTAATAGTTTTTTTTTTTACTATAAAGTTCATATATATACAGAGCAAAAAAAAATTTCTACTGTCGAGAAATCTTTTTTTTTTGGGTACTGTAAAAAATCGGGAGTCAATTTTGAGTGAATTCAAATTTTACTACAGTCCGAATCCACTCCGTCACTTGGAGTTCTGGAGTAAAAAAATCACTCGGCATACGGAGTAAATTAGGAGTTTTTTTTCAGCAGAGTGATTTCGGAGTAATTTGGATTTTATTTCAATCCGCATCCACTTTTGTCTAGCTTTTTAATCTGAAAACAAACTCCTCTCTGAAGCGAATTCCACTCTGAATTTAATCTGAGTTTACTCCGCAATTTTTTATACAGTATATATGTATATATATATGTGTGTGTGTATTAGTGAGTGTAGAGTAAATTAATCTTTTGAATTTATATGGACATTAAATTTATTGTTTTTTAATTGTATCGCATTGGTTTATTGACTTTCAAAGAACTCAAGACATTTCGCTGATGGAAAAAAAATATAATTATATTTATATATATCCTCGATAAGTTATAGAGAACACGCGATTGAGAAAGGGCTCGTGGATAGGCGTGCCGAGTGGAAATAATATCTCTGCAGTCAGACAAAATGATGGAATTATTATTATTATTATTATTATTATTATACATACATACATATATATGTGTGTGTGTGATTACTTTGAGGTTGTCGTGGTTAATTTAATGCCCTTAGTTATGTTTATTGCTTCAATTACAACATGTACAAACTATTAAATAATATTAAGTATTTTATAAATGATTATAAAATAATAATGTATTAAATGGTGTTTTAAATAATTCAACAATAATATAATGACCTAGTGTATGTTAACGGTTGCTGGCTCTTGCGTTTCGGCATCAGTTAAAATTTAAGTATTCACGATCAAAAACATCCAGTATGAAGATATCAAAGAGAGTGAGAGTTAGGTGACGACGTCAAGTGTCTTGCTATCTCGAAGAGATGATTTAGGATACAAAGTACTTAACGGGTGGTTGAGAAAGCCAGATTCGAATCGTCGTCACGCTAGGGTATGTCTGATTTCTTTTCCACGTTGACCTCAAGACCGACGATTGTGATAAACTAGTATTGCGAAGTAGTTAGGAGTTATTGAGGAAAGACCTGGAAACAGTAAGGGAGAGGTTGTCTGTGAGCATTAGATTTATCCTGCTACAATCATCATCATCATCATCATCATCGTTTTTTTCTTTCATTATTATCATCTTGGTATTCATCACCACACAAAGATGTCGTAAAAATTCAAGAAGGTTGTAAGAAAAAGTCAGGATTTCCGTTATAAATACTTATTCAGGTGATGTCCTTGTCTCCTTTTTTTTTTAATATTCGGCGTGAATATATTTCTGCAATATAAACATTTTTAAAAATACTTGACTTTATACTGAAAAAAATCGAGAGTATATTCGAAGTGATTACAGATTTTAAATCTGGATCCACTCCACTCGGAGTTTCTGAGTCTTGAAAAAAATCAAACCGCATACGGGGTAAATAGGAAGTGATTTCGGAGTGATCTAGATTTTATTTAAATCCGCATTCACTCTGAACCGGAGTTTGAATATTGAAATGAACAGATCTTCGGAGTAAATTTCACTCCAAAGGGTTTTAATAAATTCACAGTCATCTGCTCCGGATTTACTCCGGATTTAATCCGCAATTCTTCAGTGTGTTTTACATAAAGTATCAAATAAATTATTTTTATCAGTTGAAAAACTGATAAAATTTATTTCGGAGCGCAAGAATTAAAGACAAGTTGTTAAAGGGTAAAATAAAATATACTCAGTACGTTATAGCTCGTAAATTTATTCATGCATCAGTAAGATGCATGATAACTTGTCTTGTTTCGACGGATAATCGATCCTACGTCGTGTATATAATGATTATAGCCCTTCTCTTCCTTGTACAAGATCAACGTGAGAATCATGCTAAGATTTATGGTGAAGTATATGTTTTCTGGGAGGTGGAGAACTAGCCAATGACTACTCATAATGAGAAGGTACTCCAAACATTAAATATCTCTTTATTTTTTAACGATCCTTTTTTTAAATTTATTTTATCGTTGCTTTTAATTTACTTTATTTTATTTTCCCACACAACCGAAACTTCATTTTCATTCTTATATATACATATATATTTATATATCCAATGGACTAGTACCAGTACACCTTGTAAATTGTGTAAAGATTTAATAAAAATATTAAAATCACTTGAAACCAACAAACGTTCATGACATTTTTAAATAAATGTCATCATTAATCATTTGCATTTATAAATATTATTTTAAATTAATTTAAACAGTTATTTATTCTCAAATAATATATCGTGTCTTTGAATCATAATTAATTAGAGAAATGAAAAAAAAATTTACCGTCCGTACAAAAGTATTTATAAATTATTACAAGCTTTTTATACATATATATATATATATATATTTTTTTTTTTTTCATCAATAATTCAGCGATAACAATCATTATTGCGTACGTAGTAATGAAATCTTACGGCATTAATTTTTCGCATTTTTTATAAACCCATTGCATTTAAACTCATGAATCCATTTTGGTCTTCACATTAAATTTTCAATTGCATAATTTCATATGTGTAACAAATTCCACCGAGTCACGAAGAAAGTTAAATTGAAATAAAAAAAATTTCAATACCAAAAAAAAAAAAACAAACTGTCTTATCTTTTTTGTGACAATCTAACTAAAGAAATGCAGTAGACTACTCTGTAGTGATACGCATAAATAATTTCGAAAGTGAAAATACAAATAAAGTGGTCAATCAATCGAAACACACACACACTCGCACATAAATTTAATACCAAGTCCATGCTGATATATTTTCACGGTAATTCTTCAAATGTTGATTGTCGTGGTACGATTATTACGAACTAAATTGATCCCATGCTGTAAATTTTCGATGATATTAATCTGCAAAAAAGCATAAATGGATTAGTAAACATATCGGGGCGTTAAGAGCCAAGAAACGCGAAACGAACATATATATATGCACGTATGATATATATTTACACACACACGGAACGCCTTAAGCCGTTGAAACTGTCCAGCATTATGCAAGCAATGCTCCAGTTTCAAAGTTCCCTGCTTGAGTATTCCAACTCACTTTCACTCATTCACTCGTTACTTATTTTATCCTGCATACACCCAACCGATTCTTTCTCCTTCTCTATCCTTCGCTTCCGTATTGCCTTTCTTTTTTTCACAACCTCCGTCTCGCTTGCTCTTCTTACATTATATATACATATATATGTATGTGTATATTGCACCGTAAAACCTCTTGTTCACTCTCATTCGCATTACTTTCACTTCTTCAAAGTTAAGACACTGAGTTTTGATAATACCCAGTCCTGGATACGAGTTGTGACGACAATCTGCAGTACCCGGTCTTCCACGTGGCTTTAAATTTTTTCTATAATAATAATAATTACAATAATTATTTTATTTTATAAAAAATCTAAAAGTCACAGAAGTATTATAATAATTAAATCAACCCGAGTCGAAATATTAGACGTAAATTGAACGTTCTTAATGTTTTGAACGTAAATTAAATGTTTTCGGCATTTAAAACTCAATTTGACAGCTTTTAACTTATTCAAAACGTACACAGAAAAAAAAGTTATCTTGAGTCAAGAAAATATTTTTGAAAACAAACGTTTTCGGGAACCAAGTCAAGATTTTCTTGAGCCAAGAAAATTTGTCTTAGTTAAAAAAAATTCGTCTTGGTCGGAAAAGATTTCTACTTTATCTGAGAAAATTTCGGTCTCCAAAAAATTTTCTTGAATCAAGAATATTTACCTTCAGTCAATAATTTTTTTTTTTCTGTGTAGATTGGAGTATCATAAATCGAAAACGTAACTAGAACCTATTTAGACTTACAATCAGAAAACATAAGCATTCCGGAAAATTTTTTTCATTGATTTTGTACTCTTGGATTATAATCACGTCAATTCCGTAAAATTTCGTCGTCCGCCTTTCTGGCTCTTAAATAAAAAAATTCGTATTTTGAAAAAAAAATTTTTTTAGTTTCATACTTCTATCTAACCCTATTATATCTTTTCATATATTATGAAATCAAGATTATGAAAATTGTGATTACAAATATTGAAATAAATTAATTAATGTTATCATTAAACTAAAATCATAGCTCATGAAATTACCAATTTTTTACGAACCAAAATACAAAAAAATCGTTCAATTTACTTTCAAAATGTCCAAAAAGGTTTAATTCAAGTTAAAAACGTCAAGCATGTTCAATTTATGTCTAATATTCCGACTTGGGAACACTTTAAAAAGGTCATAAAAAAATTAATTACTAATTGTAATTATTTTAAAAGTTATTATTAGTATGACTACAATATATACATTTATTTTATAAATAATTAAATCAATGAGACTGGTGATGAGAGAAAGGCATTACGAGGCCGTTCTCGAGGTCGTTTGATATCGATCGATTTTCTTCAGATCACTCTTTACAATTTCATTCAACTCGTACATAATTTTACCTTCATAATATATATCTATATATATACTCATCTTAGAGATCCTCTTATGTGTAAGTCAATGTCATTCATCTCAAGTTCATCGTCATCTACGATTTCACTTACTGATGTTTCCTATCAATGGGTAATTTATTCATCAGTTTAATTGATCGATTTATCAAACTCTACCTGTTTTTTTTTTCTTTTAAATTGATTATCTAGTATTTGTATTTAAATTAATCACCGAGCGCATTAATTATCCACTTTATTTTTATCAGTGTCGCAGTTTTTATTTAAAAACTCGCGAGCTCTCTAACTACATATTTATATTTCCTTGTTAAATATATTTGCTAGACATTGTTAAATAACTTATTTGTGTAATAAGTAGATTTAAAGCGATCGTTTATCAGTTAAAAAAATAAAAAAAAAGTTTACAATAATTACCTACTCATTAGCTCGTTATTCCCGGTATTCATGTACATGGGAAGTAAAATAAAATGAATCTTCGGTAAGACTGACATGAGAATTTGATATAGTTATTAAATTTTTTTCTTTATTGTTAAAGTATCTAGTTATATATTTTTATTATTTATTTATTTATCGTAAAACTGAGACTTATTTTAACAATTATCGTTATTTAATACCCAGTATAAGTATAATAAATATTTAAAACAATTTCTAAAGTATCGGAAAGAAAGTGAGAAGAAAAAAAAAACTAGTAATCAATGCGAGACTGATTGTCTATTGGAACTCGAGTTTTATTTGATTTAAATTACCGCAATTATATTTTTATCTCAACGTTTTTTGTGGGGATCAGTCTACAGAGACTGTAAAATACCCGTAAACTTTTTATTACTAAAAAATTGTACCGTAAAAAAAGGTCGGGATGAAAAATAAAATAATTATTTAATTAAATCGAAATGTTAATATCAAGTGTAATGACGAAAGACTTGAGTGGTATGAAAAAAATTATATTTCTATTGTTTTAAAAGTGTTTCTTAATACACAGTAACTACTTAAGTAATTTATTAATAGAGAGTAAGGAAAAATGGTATATAAAATTAAATTGACATAAAGACTATTATAATTTATAACTTATTATATGCACGTCCCACTAACCCGCTTTGAAATCCACCATAATCTTATATACTTTTCCAAAGCATTACATTTGCACATTTTGCAGATGACGAGAAAATTGTTTAATTTTTTTTTTTAAATTTAAATTTCTTCTTAACTAATAGAGAATGTTGGTTTAAATATTCATTAACTTTACTTGTATATACATTTAGAAATTTATTTGCTAGTGATATTTTTCATTTTTTATTAACATCATAATAGACCAGAAAATCGCCGCTGAAGACAAGTGGGTCGAAATGGTCACCTGAAAATTTTCAATTTTACTTTTTTCAGACAAATCATTATTTTTTATAATTAAAAAAAAATATCGATATGCAGAAGTGCTTCGTCTATGGCCGTAAAAAATTTTGTGGTCAATTAGAAGTTTGATTTTTTTTTAGGAATTTTTGAGTCAGCGGATTAAAGAATTTTTTTTATCAAATAATTGATTGGCCAAAAAAATTATTGCAGAGCTCCAAATTTTGAATCAGCCACGGTTCGAAAATTAAAAAAAATCTGTACCCACTTCTGTATATTTACCATTTCAATAAGTTTTTAAAAAATATTTAAATATTTTTTAAAAGCTAAATATTCATTTAAGTCAAAAAAAAAAAAA
Source organism: Microplitis mediator (assembly GCF_029852145.1). Classification (NCBI taxonomy): domain Eukaryota; kingdom Metazoa; phylum Arthropoda; class Insecta; order Hymenoptera; family Braconidae; genus Microplitis; species Microplitis mediator. The sequence continues at coordinate 350,377 of NC_079978.1, read as the reverse complement.
AAAAAAAATAAGGCAGCCGGTTTATTCCCTTAGTCGACTTGTTATCCACATGGTACACACGCCCATGTCTTAAATATACATAACACAGTAGTGTGTAAGTAAGAAACAAGGTCGACCAAAAATCCAGTTACTTTTCACTGCACTTACGTAACTCAAGATCACTTATAAATATACTATACATATATATTTTCCTGTGCATTTGAATGCTGGCAGGACACGTTTGCAGTGCAATCGAAAGGAACTGCAAGTGGACGACAAATTTAAATAAAAACATTCTCTTAACAAAAAATAAAAAAATGATAAATATTCCACGTAGTTTATTTTGCGTATTACTTCTTATTATTTTTTTTTTTTATTAAGCAGTTAATGTTATTCATGCATATCAATATTATTCAACCGCGACTGCCTGAGGACTGACGGATTTAAATCAAAATTCATTCCACATAATTATGTAATTATTTATTAGGTTGATAGTTTTATATCAAGCCAGATAACAGTCGATAACTACCTCGTGTAAACTTTAAGTACTTAACATTAACACTTTGAGTAATTGCTGCATAATAATAGGTGTCTAATAGCTGTGATTAGTTTTTCGATTAGTGTAATTCATTAATCTTCATTGTATTTAAATTCTTCGTTATTTTGTCATTGTATTTAATATTATAATAGACATTAACCACTAATCCAGACAACCGTGAATATTATTCCAGTAGTCGTATATTCCTGTACAATTACAAGCACAAGAATAACTACAAGTACTTTTAGTTGTGACGCAACGCGATAAATCCCGTTCGATTTCTTATAGACTTTATCTAAAGCCTGTTTTCCTTCTATTCGTATCGTGTAAGTTTTCTCTCTTAATCTTTGTCTCTCCCTCCCTCCTGCCCCCTCTTTATCTCAGTATACTCATAAAACAGGTGTCTAAAGCCACACTCTCATAATTATATCAAGTCGACTTGATATATTTAAAAAAACAATATCACTTTTTTTCAAATTACGCAATTTATTAATTTTCTCTGACGTTTATTTGTTCCCTATTGATATTAAATAGTCAGCTGTCAATTAGTCTCGTTATTTTATGATAAATATTATAAATATGGTGGGGGTGGGTGGAGATGGAGATGGGTTACGGTTATTACAAGGAAATGTCATGGTATTGTAAAATGAATAATGATAGAATAGGAAAACCAGACCGGTAAATTCTCTGAAAGCTAGACGGGCGTCGATATATATACGATATAATAGAATATAATCATAGCATAACCTGCTGACGCCCAATAGAACCGCGGAAATGAGCTATTGAATTTTTGCTGTTCTCCGAAGCGATGCGAATGCCCCCGGGGAGTGGATAAGTTCCAGGTTATAGATATATTTATATTAATAAGAAAAGGCAAAGAGAAATACCAGCTAGTGAGATATATATGATGGCTGCATAACTTTATACATGTGAATTATTGTGGAGTATAGGAGAACAGAACTTGTTAGGTCAGACAGAAGTCGACACGGATGAGCAATTATGATTTCGCTCACTTTATCGAGGTTAATTTAATAAGTTTTTTTTTCATTCGATCAAAATGTCTACTATAATTGGATTTAAATCGGCAGTAATGATCATTTATTTATCATTTATAAATAGTGATATAATTAAGTCAAAATTTTTTGAGACTACACGGAAAAAAGAGCAGTTGAACAATTACAGTTTTTACAGTAAAAAAGGCGTTCGGGGCCCAGACGAAAAAAATATATATCCGGGCCAATCTGCATATATGAGACATACATTTTTATATATGTCGTTTATATGCAGATTGGCCCGGATATATCCGGATATGTATTTTTTTCGTATGGGGGCAAAAATCTTTAAACATTAAAGCTTAAAAACTGTAATTTTAGAAATTTGTTATAGTAATAAAATTGATACAATTTTAAGCAGCAAATTTTAGAGTTTAAATTGACAATATCGAGTTTGAAACAGTAATATTTTTTATTTCTGTAAAATTTACTGATAAAAAATGTAATTTTTAAAGTTTCAGACTCGAAGCGCTTTACTTCTATACGAAACTGTAATTTTTCAACTGCTCTTTTTTCCGTGTAAAATTACCTTAGAAAATAATTAATATCAATAATAAAAAAAATCAAATTTTAGTGTCACAAGAATTTATTGCCTCACAATTTTTGTTTATTATGAAAAAAAATAAAAATAAATTCAAATAAATGAATTTTTTTAACAGATTTATTGACGTAGTTTTTAGTATCACTTTTATGTAAAAATATTTGCTAACTTTCGCGGTTGTGTGGACAAAAATAAACTTATTTATTAGTACAACTTTCAAGCCTTAAAAAATATTTTTATTTTACTATAAAATAATTACAACGATCTGTAAAAAAAAAAAAATTCTTGAGTGAAATAAATGTCCGGATTAAAATATAGTTTTTATAATTTTATAACACATTAATTACCCACCTCGTCTTCTTTTACTGTATATTTATTACAGGTTGTTAGAATTCATCATTAATAATTCATAGGCACTTATAATTGTATTAACAATATAATCGTAATTAAATATTTATTGTTTAATTACTGGAATAATTATATGACTTTAAATAATGCCTTTGATTGATATCAGTATTTTTAATTAAAAAAAAAAATAAATATATGTATGATAATTATTATTATTATTATTATTTTGTTGCAGAATGTCAGAGAAATACTCCAAGAAGTCCTCGAGCGAGTAGAATTGACGGAGCACTTGAATTCGAGTGTCCCGAAGAATTCGGTTACTATCCCCACCCACGTGACTGCACTCAGTACTACGTGTGTGTATTCGGCGGTGCACTTCTAGAGTCATGTACCGGGGGACTTATGTACAGGTATACATAATATATATATGCATTTATGAATATACATGAATTTACTTATTAGAAATATTTAAATAACTCAAGAAAAATAAAAAAATAAAACCAGTTGAGTGATAAAGTAAGCGGACAAATTCAAGTCCTTTCACTTGTCGCATTTCCACATGTTGAAACAATTTCCTCGGTCCCTAAAATACCGTGTAATTATTTTAAAAACTACATTTACTTTAAAATATATCATTAATGAAAACATAATACGGATCCACATACGAGCGAGGATGGATGTAGAAAACGGAGTTAATACTCTGCTGGGTCTTGAGACATAACATCAGCAGAAGTTGAGAATGAAAGTGAGAATAGAACCTGGACAAGTTTTAACATAATATTAGACTCCGGTAATCATAAACGCGAGTATTCTTTTCTCTCATGTATAATAAACCGTCTAGAAGTTTACTTGTCCGTATTGAGGATCGGTTTCTCATTCCAGCTATTGTTTGGACCCTCTTTACTTAACAAGTCGTGAGACTAGTCCCTCCATGTTAGCATTATTTTATGGACATACCGCTTAATAAAAAATAAAGCAAAAAAAAATAATAAAAACTGACGTACGTGCGAATTTATTTTCATATGTACTCTACATATTTTTCCGTCGCGGGCTATTGTTTTATTATAAATTCTAATCCATTAGTCATTTTAATTATTCTATAAAACTAAAAAAAATTTCGTTGAAATTAATTAGACAGAAAAAATAATTTCTTGGCTGATTAATTGGAGATTAAAATTTTCCTGGGACTGGAAAAAATTTTCTGAGGGCGAGTAAAAAATTTTGCATCAAGAAATCTTTTTTTTCTGCCGTACCAACAATTAATTAAATTTTGTAAACAAAATTAAAAACAATAAAATCTCAATATTTATAAATTTTCTATCCGGTTGACTGAATAAGTTTAACCAGTCCAAAAGTCTCACGCGCTTTGAATAGTAAAAGGATATTTACCCGTACCACGTATCCTACCCCTGGAATAAAAAATGATGGTTGTTGTGGCCACACCCAGGTCACCGTCGAGTCGAGTCACGACGCGTGTTCGGAGTAATGTTATAGTCTGTCGTTATATTCATTTTATATAAAAAGTATCCGCGCTCAATATACAAATATATATGTACACAAGTATTTATTCAAAGGATACACGTTTAAATATTTATTTGCTTATATATATATATGTATGTAAACACATGTGTAACTGGGAGTGTGACGTTCAGGTAGCGAACATTATAAATGTTTTGTGGTACGGATAACATGATCCAATTAAGGATAATCAAACGAAGTTATCCCTGAAGCGAGTCGTGTAACTCCAAATACGCGATATCGCAATTTAATTCTTAAACCATTCGTTAGATTAGTCTACATGACAAAATTAGCCCTGGGGTATTGATTATTAGCTATTTTTATTTAATATATTATTATTTTTGAATGGTATTTTATTAAATGGCCTTTTACATCCACGGTAATGACAAAAAAGTTAAATGTGAAATGTGATTAAATTCCAATTGTCGTCATGTTATTTATTATTTGTCAGGTGGAATTATTTACACGGGATTATGTTTTACTAAATTGGAAATATAGAAAGGAGCTGGGTCTCGTTTTTAAAATACGCGATAAAAAAAATAATTCTTTTAATATTTATACAATTATATTTTATATAATATATCGATCTAGATCCCACGCAACGATTGCGACACATTTATAAGTATATGCACATAAATATTTATAGATTTGGATCACGTATTGTTCTCAGTCTTGTTGTTAACAGCGAAAAGGAATCCGAAAGTCGAAGAAAGCAAGGTCGATTTGTGATCGATTGGTTCTCGAAGGCACGCGGATCGATATAAATCTAGATTGTTGTTCTATAATAGTACACCCGGTTGTTTTATAAATAATACCGCAGGTCCAACTAAGTATTATCAACTGGACTTACAACTATTTCTTATTAACGAGATTTTTATCACGCCTGATGTTTATTTACATTTTTTATTGAGTCCATAAGACTTTCAACGCAACCTTTGGTCTATTAAATTTTTTACCTCAATAATACTCTTTAATTAATTGTTTTATTCTAATAAATTATACGTCTCAATCATGGTATTAAGCGTCTTTGTAAGTATCCGGTTGGAATAAATACCCATTAAAAAAGCCATTAATTAATTTAATATATTTAATTATAACAGCTATACTTTTATATTATCATTAAAGATTTATTTCTGCGATTTATTTCTATCATTTATTTTTTTACAGCCATGAGTTGCAGACCTGCGACTGGCCGCGTAATGTCGGCTGCCAAAGCGGTGCGTCCTCTAATCAGGATGTCGAAGATGAAGATCCTTTGTTGGAACGGTGAGCTATTGGTTTATTTTTTGCTCAATAATTTCTCAAAAGAGATCCGCTAATTTAACGATGCCGGAATTTTAAATTTTGTTAAGTAATTTTTTGTCTCATTATGTAAAAAAAAATTATAATAATAATAATAAAAACAATAATAATGAAGCTACGAAAAGTTGAGCAATAAAGTCTCAGTAGTCATTATAAATTGCAGACAAAAGTGTATACTACACAATTTCTCATAGCGCATTATTTTTGAATGAATAGAGAAAAATACATAAAGACCAACAATAATACATTATGGTATACATAAAACGATGACTCGTAATTCATTAATGTGAGTGAAACTGTCGGAAAATTTAATTCAACCCGAGCAAACTGAGCTCACAGACAGTTAGTGTTGGTAGGACGTAGATGTGGTGGTTTGTAAGAGCTGAAAATTAGGTCCAGTTGCATTATTAAGAAGAAAAAGTTAATCGTGGTAATCTACCTGGAGTAAGTGTTGGTGTGTTGCCGGAAACATTTGCCGAGTCATGAGTATTATATAGCAGAGTCTGATTATAGCTGCGAGTACTCCTGGGAATTAAGGCAAAACTATTCCAAGAGCCTTTTGATCTCACTAATTTTCTTCCTTGTACTGGTGGCCTCTTGCCCTCACTCCCTCGTAGCTACTTGCTGAACGATGCTTTTTACATTCAATTATCGCACTCTTTCCCTCAGTAGCTCGCGGATACATCACATTATTTAACAACATGATTACGGTCATCGAGCCCCGTTACTAATTCCTAATAAATACTGTACTGTTATCCCATAATTTGCTTACTGATGAATCTCTCCATCAAAGAAACCACAGATTCAATAAATTTCGTTTGTACTTTTTTCAGAGCCGCTAAGGCTGAGTCGCAGCAACGTCAGCACCAGCAACGCCAGCCAATCCAGCGTCAGCAGGTACAAATAACGTCACCATCGCCGTCATTATCTCAGATACCAGAGCGCCAATCTCGTCATCGTCCACAGCAGCATCAGCAGCAGCCACAACATCGAACGTACCCTGATGAAGAGTACGAGCCAGCATCGGAGATCGAAAGTGATCGTCAGCAGCGCGTGTACCGCGGCCAACCATCGACGATTGGTCAAGTCCAGCGGGACCGCGACGGCCTCAGGAGGAACATTATTTCCGTAAGTTCAACGCACCCGTCTCACCCTGCTTCCATCACAACTCCACCAACACCACCACCACCACCACAGCTGTCGTCCAACGGGGACAATGATAGTGTGGGACACGAGACAACCGCGAGTCAATTGACAGCCTCTTCCACTACAACTAAAGATCGTGATATCACAACTCTTACATCAACAACAACAACGTCTTCGTCGTCACCATCTGCAGCGAGCAACCCGACAGCAAATCTACCGGCCAAGTCAAGTGTCGGTCAAACACGCGATAGAAAAGATTACGCGATCCATGAGGCAACTAGACGTAATTACGTTATCGTCAGTTCGCCTTCACCTTTCAAGCTGCCGCCTAGAGAAGACAATAATGATGATGATGATCTAACAGTCGTAACAACACCTCAATCCATTAGAACGTCAGATGATCATAGTGATCAAGCTTTCCAAGTAAACTTTATTCCCGATCCAAGTGTCAATTCGCCAGCGGAATTCAGTACATTATCAGAAATTGAACAGCGTGTAGACTCGACGGTGACTCAATCAATCGGAGTAACTGATGATCTAGAGCAAAATGAAATTTCAGTGAGTCCGCCAGCGACTCGAAAACGTCCGATCTATGACTTTTACGATGAACCTATTGGCAAAGGCGATTATATTACTGCCTCCTCGCCTGCAAGACCCAGAGTTAAATCACGAATTGCAAATCGAGGAAAGGAGAGATATCATGGCTCGAATTACGTTACCATGAAGGTTGTCCGCAAACGTCCGGTCTTTGACCGCGACCAGGATAGCAAGGACTCATTTAAAAGTGACGTGACAGTTCCACTTAGTCGTTCTACCACTCCCCAAATGCCTCCATCATCACCATCACCATCACCATCATCATCAACGCCATCACCACTACCATTAACGTCAGCAGCAATGGCAGCGGATCACCGTAAAAAAATGCTCCTTCCTCAAAAGGTCCCAGTGCCGACTGTTAAATCTGACCGGTTCGACGATACGCCTACGACTCTGAGTCCAATAAAACGAGCCTTCATTATGAGCAAACTTCAGCAGCAACGGGACCAGGAAGACGTCGAAGGCAATGAAATATACCCGACGTCAAGCCTACACCAGCAGTATAAGTCTTTCGAGTCTATGAAACATGACATCAGCTCGCCCCAGACCTTGAAGAGCAGCAGTAACATGTCTACCTCCACAACTTCCACCACCACAACATCATCAACATCAACATCCACCAGGATTGCTGCCGTTAAACTGGAACTATCAACAACACCGACACCATTCCGGCGTCACGCGACTGCGGGAACCCGTGATGAGATCGAGAGGAATGAAATATCAGCGACATCCGCGAGCGTCCCACCACCAGTACGCTCGCCGGCGGTAAATCAACTGAGAAGCCGTCATGATAAAAAAGATCTGAGCCTCTCCACTGACGCTACCAGTTCTACAACCGCTGCTAGCACTACTACTACTGCTACTGCTACTGTTTTACACCAGCATCCGTACTCAGGACAACGTAGGACCAGCACGACACTCGTAAGTCAAGTCCAACACGTTCCTTCAATTGGCTCTGACTTCTTCTATCGGCCTCTGAAACCTTCAATTCTAAAAACCATCAATTCCATCGACATCAAGATCTTGATCTTCTTGGCAAATTTATTAATATAACAGTAATATTAATAATAACAGTAGTAATAATAATATTAATAATTAATAATAATAATAATAAAAGTATTATTAACATAAATAATAAAATTATTGAATAAGAAAAAAAACTGATCGATTGCCGACGTAATCGATTGTGTCACCGATACACCAATAATTAACTTGTCTGGCAGATGTCTCGTGTTTCCTTACGGCAACGGATACTTAACATATAAATGCCTCTCTGAAATTTTCTACAGTAACTTGTGAAATAATTATGCAAAATAATAAAAAAAAAATTGAAATAAACTAAAGAAAAGAAAAAAAAAAAACCTAAAGAGTGGAGACGCTGTAGGATTAATTATGAAAAAGTCAGCGAGTGCTCGTCGTCTTTGTCGAGACGACCCGTGAAATCGCGTGGGCACGTGCGTGACGGTTTAATCCATTTACCAACTTTGAGAAAGAGACTTAGACTATACTAGAAATTTAAAAATATTAAGTACTGAGTAAATAAATTATCTCCATTAAAATTTTTCACTCTATTTTATGTATATGTAACTTGACGCGTTACTTTACTCAACCATTATCTTTCATTCTTTCCATACAAGCTAATACCTATACTCTTTTTCTCTATACCAACCATGAAGGACTTCCTTTATGGCCACTGTGTGATAGTCAATTAAATTCTATAATTGAACCTGTCTTGTTTTTTTTTTCAGGAACGGGAGAAGGAGAGTTTTAATACCGCGCGCTCACAAACTGACAGTCCTTACAGGTAATTTTAATTATAAACAGAAACAAAAAAAATTTTTTGGAGTAAATGCAAATTAAATCCGTGATTTTATTCATTTAATTTACTCGGAGTTCATTTTACTCCGAGGGAGAGATTTATTTAAAAAAAAAAATCCACGCATTAAAAATTTCCGAAGCATTAAAATTTTGAAAATTAAAAAAAAAATTATCCGCATTTTTATTAATTTAATTTCCTCAGAGTTCATTTTACTCCGAGGGAGAAATTTATTTAGAAAAAAAATTCCGCGAATTAAAAATTTCCGAAGCATTGAAATTTTGAAAATTAAAAATAAAATTATCCGCATTTTTATTCATTTAATTTCCTCAGAGTTCATTTTACTCCGAGGGAGAGATTTATTTAGGAAAAAAAATCCGTGGATTAAAAAATTTCCGAAGCATTAAAATTTTATAAATTGAAAAAAAAAAATTATCACGTTCGATGATCGATAATTAAAAAACTAATTTATTTGTAATTTTGCATAAAAAAATTTTAAAAATTCCAAAACTTCAAGCGACGGATTTAATTCGGATTAACTCCGGATTTTTCGCAATATATCTATATATTTATATATTTAATGACATCTTATGCTCATTAGTAATTATTAAATGCTGAAGATAATTTAAATTTTTGTATAATTAAAAATTACCACAGAACCATTCCTTCGGAGAATCCACGTGTTGTAAAAACCACAGCATCAACACCTGCCGTACCAGCCCCTACTATTTCAAAAGCCTACTACGATCACGATAGTTATCCTTACTATCTCTACGACGATGACGTATCTATTTATAAAGACGACGGTAATATGACGAAATAGTATTAATTATATTTATTTATGCTGTGACAACACCTAAATTTAGCTCAGCTATTTTACACTCTCACAATAACTTGTGCTTCTTTATCCAAAGATTATCCCCAGTACACGATTAACCAGTCGGTGGCTATTCAGTCTCATCCTCCTCAGCAGCAGACCGTCCGCATCGCCGAGGTCACGCCGAACTCAAAAACATACACGCAAAAGTCGAAGAAAGTTCCCGCCAATGATGTTAATAAATACAACTTTAATTCCGAAGTCACCGCCGCGGATTACGACATCTATGACAACCAGGTAATTATATCCGTCTACCACAAATCGATTTTTGTTTTCTCATTATTAAGCACCAATTAAATCTTAATCTCACTCTCGTAATCTAATATCAGAGCGGTTGTTATTTTATTCAAATTTATTCTAAACAAAAATATTTTTTTTTCAGGGTCACAAGAACAAGTTCCACTTAAACGACGGCCAGCAGTCTTACAGGTGATAATATAACTATACATTATCGACAACAATGTCTCTGTAAATAATTCAGCCAATTATTTATATAAACTTTCATCATACTGTAAATTCTACCCACGCTTAAAATAATGTCGTGTCGTTGAACTCGTTCATACTAAGCCTGTACATAAAAAATATAAAAATTATAATTTTCTATTTGCAATTTACCTGCAGGCCAAACAGCATCAGTCCTCAATTGGTTCACGTGACAACACCAAATGCCATCGTCGATGCCTATGTACCATTAACGACAACAACCAAGGCGCCGCCGACAACAACAGCCCGTCCTTACACTCCAGTAACAGTACCAAGGTGTGTGCTGTTTATTTTCTTTTAAATAAACTGCCATTAAAAATTCATATCTCATCCATTTATACACTGTAAAAAATCACCGGGGTAAGTCCAAGCGGTGTAGGTGTTAAAATTATCGGTGTTAAATTTACCCCCGGAAGCGGTGTGAAAATAACACCGCCACCGGTGTAAATATTTTAGACCGGTGTTAAAATAACGCGGCCGCCGGTGTAGATATTCTTTACCGGTGTTAAAATATTTAACTTTGTGAATATTTTTACTTACTCGATCACTATACTTTTTAATAAATGATATTTTTTATAAATTTTCATAAAGAACTGACATTTTTTGTGTTTTACAATCTTTAAAATTAATACTCCAAGCGGTCGCAATTTACACCGCTTTTACACCGGCATTACTCCGCTTTTACACCTGTTACCCCGCTTTTACACCGATATTACTCCGTTTTTACACCGGTTACTCCGCTTTTACACCGGTTTTACTCCGCTTTTACACCGATATTACTCCGTTTTTACACCGGTTACCCTGCTTTTACACCGATATTACTCCGTTTTTACACCGGTTACCCCGCTTTTACACCGATTTTACTCCGCTTTTACATCGGTTACCCCGATTTAACACCGGAATTTTTAACACCGGTGTATTACTCCTCCTACACCGGTGTAATTTCATTTTTACACCGGGCGGAGTTAAAACGAGTCCATTTTTAACACCGCTCTTTTTACAGTGTACAGATAGCATCCAATGCGCGTCAATATTAATGATGATATCATTACCAATGCGTAAATATAATGACTCGTGTTTAACATCGACCGAGACCTAATTTCACAAAACGCACATCATGCAATCCCACATTTAAACAACGTTATTTAATTGTGATTCACTAACGAAATCGAACGAACACTAATCGTTCTCTTTTATCCACTTTCACCCTCATACTGAAACACAAATTCATATACATATATATATTTGTACTCAATGATATAAAATATGTACTTGCACATGTGTATATTTATAACTATATATAAGTTGTATTATTCACTTTCGTTTTCCATCCGGAAGTTGTATTAAAATAAATTCACTTTATTTTGCAGCCGAAGCAGACCACACGTCAACCGAGGAACTGCACCACCGTAAGTTTAAATAATTATTATTTTATATTTGCAAAGAGAAATAAGGATTTTTTACTGCAAGACATGAAGATAAAAATTTTCTCAAGGGATACGCTACCGGACCTCTTTCTCACACTCAGAAAAATAAACGGGACTATCTTTGTTGCACTCGTTGAGTAAATGAGAATTTTAAAACAATTTTTCTCAGACGAATTAGAATTTTTGAAAATACGAAATTTCCAGCCCTCAGTTAAGGTTTTAAAAAACGCCAAAGACTCTATTTTACGCTTCTAGTGTTTGTCCGTAAATTAAATTGAATTGAAAATCGGTTACCGTTACCCCTGAAGACTAGAAATTATTTCGTGGCGCAATAAATTTTTTCTTACCCCCAATTTTTTTTTTTCTCAAGTCATAATGAAAAAAATTTCTTAGTTCAAGTAAAAATTTTTCATGTCAAGAATTAATTTTTTCAACGTGCGCTTAACTCACACAATAACAATAGCAATTATTTTTTTGCGCATCATCGAGTGACCTATTGAGCAATAAATATATGCGCATCACTCGACGACATTAAATCGCCTGTTTATCTCATTAATTATCTTAAGTTAATTGGTCCTCAGCATGTTTGACACACTAATTATATAATTACAACTATTTATTATCCTCTAAATGTTTACAATAATAACAACACTGCAATTATTTTAAACTCGTTAGCATTTTATTTACACCAGTACTCACAATTATTTTCGATTATTACCCAAAGGATTTCGCCAGTTAAATTTTGATTAAAAAAAACTAACCGGCGATCTGTAAGACCGAGTTAATTACTTACGGTAAATAAATAAAGTTTATGTTGACAAGCTTAAATTTATTATGTATTTTTTCCTACGCTCAGACGACTACGCCCAACTCTTAAACCATCTACGGAGATAGTCTCAAAGGCCCAGGAGTTTGTTGACATCTACAGGTATCCCGCACAGAGACCGGCACCTATTTATCCAACGCCTCAGGTGGACAAACCAGCAGCCAAATGCCGCAAAGATGTTTGCTTGCTTCCGGATTGTAACTGCGGCGGACCCGACATTCCAGGTAACCCATATATTATTTTTCTCTGCCACAATACAACCAAAAAATAATTACCAAACAAAAAAACATATTTTAATTTATTTAGGATTACAAAATATATTTTTATCGATTCGACGTTGGCTATTCATAGGACTGTCGTAATAACAAGCGGATTGCGAAATCGTACGTCATAATGGACATGACAATTTATAAATTTTAAATGTAGTCGGTTATTTAGCGGGATGAGATGAGTTGGTGTCTTATTCATACAACTTTTTTTATTTTTTAAGACTTGATATAACGGAAGATTTTTAAAATAATTATCATACAATTATTTCATACATTTACCGATTTACTTCGGTTACAGTTTACAATAATTGTATTCATCCATCCACGTTCATTATTATCTAAAAAAAATATATATGTATATATATATGTTTTGCTAACATATTTAACACAATGCGCGATGATGATGAATAACAAAGACTTTCATCGTCGTTAGCCAACGCAAAATAAAATATGGTATGTCCAAAAAACATTAAGAACGTCAATGAAGAACAGGCATGTCAATTGTCTACATCAATGTTATTATATTGCAATGCTCATGCCGAGTTACTTTCACCGATTCTAATGTTACATATGCTACGCATTGCGCGGGACATTCGAAAGTGAAACAAATCCCTGTGTATGTGCTACATATATACATAATACGTGCTGTCTGCTGTGTACGTACATTATTTATATATACATATATACAAATATGTACTGGTGTAGAGCCCAATTAACGTTTTATTCGTCGCACGGCTCTGTGAACGTTCTCATGCGTACAAACTCAGACATTATGTCTCGTAGACTCAGATATGTGCTACTGGTGTCAGTTCAGCTGAAAGTCAAAAGCTGATATATATTTTTAAATTTCAAATTATTTAAATTTCTTCATCTCTTGTAATTTTAACAAATTTCTCTTAGAGCTGGAGACAGTCACGGTTCGCGGGCGTTTGAATAAAACCGCGGGAAAAATTGAGATCGATGAAAAAAGAGCGCGGACTTTCGATGGATTGAACTTTTATTTATTTGTCATTGAGGTTTTATTAAAAATGATTTTTTATGGATTATGTTTATTTATGAATAAATTTATCTGATGGATTATTGTTGCTGCATTATGTCCTGAATGCTTTTCCGCGTTGTCTCGGTTGTGCAATTCGTCATGAGATTAATGTATAATATTTATCGACCATGAAAACACCGTGCCCGCGGTTTCAAAACGTCTAATCAACAATAAGATCTATTGAGACGTTTTTATTATTGTACCGCGAAATGTCTAGTTATATATAATATATATACTAAGTATAGAATATATAGTACTCTGGAAAGTATATAGAGGGTAATAAATAAGTATACTTATCGCGCGGTTTATATAAAAATATATATCTATATAAATAAATAAATAAACAACTGGGAAGGAGGCAGACGGATTTAAATTCAAAAATTTATACTTTCGATTGATTGAATGAAGTTATAGGTTTGAGTTTTTATTTAAAAATTTCGAGGGTGACGAAAGAAAAAATACATGATTTAAATTCAGGTGGACTTGCTGTAGAACAGACGCCCCAAATAGTTCTCGTTACTTTCGACGACGCAGTGAACGATCTTAACAAAAAGCTGTACGAGGACTTGTTCGAACGAGGGCGTAAAAATCCAAACGGATGTCCGATATCAGCGACTTTCTATGTGTCCCATGAGTGGACGGATTATAGCCAAGTCCAAAACCTCTATGCTGATGGACACGAGCTCGCTTCTCACACAGTCTCGTAAGTCCCGGTACACTCCGAGGCTCGAGGCTCTGAGATTCTTGGTCTTCTGTCACTAATTTTTTTACTTATCGCTTTGGAACAAAACAGACTCATAGGAACCAAAAAATCCCAGGGAAAATTTTCACCATTTCCTGGGATTTTAATTCATTATTTTAATTCTATCAAATCTTTATAACTAATACTGGTGCTAACTAAAAAATTACTTTTTTTTCTGTTTTCTCTGGATCTCGCTCCCAACCAACTAACAATCCATAAAAAAAATATCATTGCACGTCCTGGTGATTCTGATTCCCCGTGATCCCGAAACTCCATACAATACAGGAGACTATTTACCTGAGGAAATACCGCAAATAGTCTTGCTGACATTTGACGACTCGGTTAATGATCTGAACAAGGGACTCTATGCGGATCTATTTGAGAAGGGACGTAAAAACCCAAACGGCTGTCCCATCTCCGCGACATTCTACGTTTCGCACGAGTGGACTGACTACAGCCAAGTACAGAATCTTTACGCTGCTGGTCATGAGATTGCTTCTCACACGGTGTCGTAAGTATCGCGTAATAATACTCATCATCATCATCATCATCATCATCATTATCATAATCATCATTTCGAATCAACCATTACACATATACCTTACACATTTAATTTATTCACGCAAACGAGCCTTACAATCGTCTCGTTATTATTTTACCTTGGTCTTTAACGCTAATGGTTTAAGTTTTAAACAAACACTAATTACACATTGCAACATTTTATCGGTTAATAATAAAAATAATTAAGGAGAGAATAATAATGAGACCAGTTTCTAATAATGCTTTTTTATTTTCTTCATTAATAATAATCATAAATAATTTCGAATGATGAATCGATCAGCCTCGTGCTCGTAATACTGTAAACAAAACTATTAAATTAATGAATAAATTATAAGACACACGTAATAATACGATTACAAAATAACAGACACAGCTTCGGCGAGCAATTCTCGGCTAGGAAGTGGGCCAGGGAAGTTGCTGGCCAACGAGAAATTCTCGCTGCTTATGGCGGAGTCAAGTTGGAAGATGTCAAAGGAATGCGTGCTCCGTTCCTCTCGGTAAGTTGGTTTTTTTTTACGTAACACTTGACTTTTTTTTATTACTCCGCATTCTTAATAAAATTCATATTTTTTGTAGGTCGGAGGCAACAATATGTTCAGAATGCTCTGGGAAACGAACTTTACATACGACTCGTCGATGCCGATTTACGAAAACAGACCACCCAGCTGGCCGTACACTCTCGACTATAAATTATTCCACGACTGTATGATACCCCCCTGCCCAACAAGGTCCTACCCAGGTCTTTGGGAAGTCCCGATGGTCATGTGGCAAGACCTCAACGGCGGGCGATGCTCTATGGGTGATGCCTGCAGCAACCCTCCAACTGCTGACGGTGTTTACAAAATGCTTATCAAGAACTTTGAACGCCACTACACCACCAACAGGTCGGTTGTGATTTTAAAAATTATTTTTACACGGAAAGATTGGAACTCGACTGGTTAGTTCTGCACCCGACTCAGTACGGTGCTGGAAAAAATGTTTGATTGTGTCAGGTCCCGCACAGTAATCTGCACCACAATCAAACATTTTTTCCTGAGTCAGGTGCAGAACAGTAACCAGTTGGGTTCCAATCTTTCCGTGTATGACAATCACTTGTATACTTATGTAATTATTAATTATAAATATTACAGAGCGCCATTCGGTCTATTTTATCACGCCGCGTGGTTCACGCAACCGCATCACAAAGAAGGATTCATTTCCTTCTTGGACACAATCGTTGCCATGGATGACGTCTGGGTAATAACCAACACCCAAGCTATTGAATGGGTCAGAAATCCAACCCCTCTCGCTCTGTTAGATACTTTCGAGCCATTTGGATGCAACTATCAGGTAATTAATTTTATTTCCCACTCTAATTATCTGCTTACTAACTCGTCAGCACTCCCGTTATGAGCATTTTGCTCACAGTACACTACTCAACTTATAGGATGTCGCTGTCGCGCAAGCGAGACACTAAAAACCACGGAGTGCTGACGGGTTAAAAAAAATAAAAATTTCTGGTCTTAAATAATAAATTTAAAATTTAAAACAGGGCCGCCCGAAGAAGTGTAACAATCCAAAAGTGTGTAACCTCTGGCACAAGAGTGGCGTGAGGTACATGAAAACGTGCCAACCCTGTCCGGACATCTATCCCTGGACGGGCAAGACCGGGATCCGCAGTAGTCGCATTGACAACGAAATCGAAAATTGAAATAACCAATAGATAATAATTAATAATTAATGAAAAAAAGAAAAACAAATTTTTATTTATATACAAACAACAAAAAAAAACAAAAAAAAATGTATAAATACACACGTGACATTATAAGTTTTAAGTATTGAGATAAAACCCACCAGCAATTTTATATATAATTTATATCAAGCAAACAAACGATTACTTTTAAATTGTTTATCACCGATTTGAATACACAACAATATTCTTATCACCATAAATTTGTCCACGTGTGTATTCACGCGGTATTACGGACATCTGCGGACAATTTATCAAGGCGCTGTGTCAAATAATAGCCGAGTTCGTCAATGTGCTTTTAAATATATATATATTTTGTAATATAGTAATGATTTTCTCCATCGAGTCTAAAATCCGTAATCTCCATTTAATTCTGAGCCTTTGAAATGAATATATGAATATAAATAAAGAGTAATACAAATAATATTATACAATTGCCATAAATATACTCAACAAAATATATATATATATATATATATATTAGTAAGAACTTTCGAAACTATATAATCCGACGCTTATTAATATATTTATTAATCTATGACCGGTATTAGAGTTTACTAATGCAAGTCATCGGCAAAAATTTACAAAAAATCCCAGTATTTTTTCTTTGTTTAATCCGTCGATTTTATCGGGATGATTAAATCAAAAGTGTTTTAGTAACACATGTGTTTATATATTTGTATATAGAGATATTGGCTTAAGATCTGTATCGGCTGGATAAAGCAAAGCCTTCTTGACGTACTCGGCAAATTAAGTAGTAGGTAAATTACTAAATAAAAAAAAATCAATTAAATTACGAATGTACACTTAAATAATCGGGTGTCGTAGCGTGAAAGTTATAAAATGAAAGTACTTATGCTTCTTGTTTGTACTTTAGCAGATAAATATGATCGAGAGTAGCTGAGTTATTATACATAAATATGTACCGTTCGATAGCAACCACCGATTGAGTGTCAATTATTTGTGCCGATGTAACACGAGATTTAAATACTTTATAGCTCGGAATTAAATTCACGAGTTGTGAGACGCAGATAAGACGAGGGCGGATTTTTCCAGTGACCACTGGTCGCTGTAGAAATAGTTAATGTGTCTCGTTAAGACATTATTGCAATAATTAAGTTAAGTACTTATAATTTGTTCATGTCTTTAATAAATTTGTCTATAAATTTATATTTTCTTTTTCTGAAATCAACTCTTGCCTCCAAAAATTATAACAAAATGGTGTTTAAATATTCATAGACAGGAATCTGGAGGCGGTATGAAGAATAAAATAGACGACCATGCTTTCACATCAAACTCGTGGATATCTCGCCAATTAAAACTGTCAAGGCAGCTCACGTTCTCCATCCAAAAGTTCGTGTTATTAAACTCCGGTCTCTTCCACATCTGCAGATTAAATTTTTATTTATTGCTCTTTTACCCAAGCAATCACGAGCCATTCATCAAGGTATACACACAAATATACAAATATATATTACCGGTATTAAATTACAGCGAGGATATAAAATAAACATGTTGATATATTTAACGAACCTTTTCATTAAGAAGGATCAAAGATGCCAACATTTCATTGCTCTGTAAACTTGCATACTTTCTCGCCTTTTTCAGCAGCCTCATTGCTGAATGTTTGTCTCCGTGTGCTATTTTTAAGTACGCCTTGAACATGTAGAAGCGGGGTTTTATAAACCTGGAGTTGTTTGAATGCCGCTCGAGTGTTTTTAAAATCAACTTTGTGTTTTCGAGCAGCTCTGCAAGCTCGTCGACGCGCTTTATGTTGATGCACCGTCTCAATACCAGGAAGTAGGCCTCGAGAGTCTGTAAAGTTATAAAACAACGATAGTAAAAGGTAATAGTATCAAGTAATTATGAGACTTGTGATATAATGAGTAATTATCTGTGCATGGGATTGAACCTTTAGAAGATTTAATAGCTGCGCATAATTGTCTGGCTTAATATTCGTTGCATATGACGCACATCGCTGTGCAAATGTCGCTGTCACTGTGGTACCTCTGACAATTATTATTTTTTAATTATTTATTTATTTTTATTCAATTATTTTAATTACTTACGATCGGAGCTGCCATATCCACAGGCAACTTAATAGTCTTTTGAGACTTTCCGGGTCGCGTAAAACGCACGATCTATTTTTATTGGCTGCGGAAATTCAAATTGTTTTTAAATTAAATTAAATAATTTGAATTATTAATTTTAATTGATTTTACCGAGAATTGTTTTCGCATGCTCGGCACATTTTTCAAAAGACTCCAAAACCATCCCGGCATCTAAAGCTAGATCTAGAGACAGCGCGTAGTACCAAGTGATACTCGAGTCATCGATATCTTGGATTGATAAGTAGAATAATTCTTTCATAAGATCTGCAGTTTCATAAATTCGCTTCATGCGGATCTTCACCCGATTTAATTTCAAATAATTAAATTATACAAGTAATTTTTTGTTGATAAAATAGTATATTACACACCTAGGGCAATAAAGTAAGAAATGTCTCAGATCACATGTAATTGATGGCCGAGGCGAAGCCGATGACAAACATGTGATTGAGGCTTTCTTATTTAGTGCCCATTTTTCTCCTCGACGGAGGCGGAAAGCAGCAACTTCGTTTTGCACAGGGGGACAAAAGTTGACGCTTTCCGCCCGGAGGCGAGAAAAAAATTAATTACCGTAAGATTTATTAGTAAAGGCAAAATTTCGAGTTGTACCGCAGTCACTTGCAAGGATTTTGATATTTTAAATAATTTAACACCAATTTCTAGTGCGTCTCTGTATTCTCCCATCAGCAATCTATTTAAATAATTATTCGTTCAAAATATTATTAATTACTATTATTTTTTATGACGTATTCGGCTGCTTGGAGTAGAGCCGATTAGAAAAATTGTTGACTTCTTGTTAAATTGAAGGCAGCGATTTGTTGTCATGTAACTTGAATTCAAGAAAAAGTCAAAAAATCATTTTCGAAATTTTTCGGGGTCGCTCCGAGCAGCCGAACATGCCATTAATTAATGAAATTAAATAGTAGAGACCTAATTTCGAACATTGATTTAAAAACACGAAGTACACTGACTATTTCGTCGATGTAAGCCCACCAATATTTCTTAGTTATGACTGTCAAAATTTTCTTGTCAAGTTTTCGGGCAGTTTCTAGTTGACTGCATGCTCGAAAAATTTCGCAAGCTTTGACATAAAGCTCACATTTTTGGGTAAAACCTTCTGAACTCGACAACCCGATGCTCAAGGCATTTAAAGTTATTAATTCTGCCCGATTATGGTCCCCTTGTAACTTTTATTCAAAATATTTATCATCTTTACTATTGGAAATAAAAAAAAAATATGTAATTAGTTGTTATATTACCGAAAGAACTTTTGATAGTTTCATAAGATGATAAGCGATAACAAGACGCCTTGACATTTCATTTTCTGTAAATCTGTTAATAGAAAATCTGTTTATAAATTTTCTATTTATTTTCTTATGCCAAAGCTGACAAATAACTTTGGGCCTGACACATAATATATCGTAATGTTTGTCATTAGTTTGAAGTCTTATTGCTTCTTTGAAATACTTTTTAGCTTTTGAAATATTTCCCAATGCCACTGAAGCGTCGCCTATTAAATAAAATATTATTATAATTGAAGTTAATGTAAAATCAATTAAATAATTACACAACGTACCCATAAGTCCCCAAATGATATATTTATTTTTCCATCTTTTTTCTAGAGGCAATTTATCATTTATTTCTTTGGCGACAATTAAAATATTTGATGCTTCGTAATATCTACAGATTAAAATTAATCCCGCGCTGTACTCCATCATGTACTCAATGAGTTTGCTTGATAAATCTGTAATTAAATATTTTTCATCCTTAATTTATAACTATAATTTAAATGAATACATGCATATATATTTAACCAGTTTGCTGGAGATGCCACAGCAATTCCTGAAAAATTCCATTCAATACATTTTCACACTCGCAGTTTCTAAAATCAATCAAATTAAATTTTTTCAACTGCGATCTTCGTGAAGGATCACATTTATTAAATAAAAATACGTCTGATTTTTTTTTTAATTTGTTTGAAGGTGTCGACATGTCGTCTGTAGAATATTGAGACTCTTCTAAAAAAAAAAATTTTAATTAATAATTAACATTTTTCGATATCTAAATAATAAATAGTTTTTTAAATTTACCTTCGGCTTCAAAATAAGGCGGCAAAATTGAAATTTTTTGATAGTGAATCCCTTCCTGATTTTCTGTACTTTCATTTGACGAACTGCGTTTTCGGAATTTAAATTTACTGAAATAAATACCGTCTCTTGATAATGATCTTCTGACAATAGATGGTCTTAGTGCTCTTGCATCAGCTCCAATCTTTTAAATTTCAAATATTTAAATTAATCATACAGAAAAAAGGGTTTCTTAGATTTCTCAATGCAATAAATTTTTTTTTCGCCTCAAAAAATTTTTTCCTGCCCCAAGAAAATTTTTATCGCCCGAAGGGGACAAGTAAAAATTTTCTGGGGCGAGTTAAATTTTTTCGCGCCAAAAAATTCTATTATAAAAGAAAGTCCCCCAGCCGCGCCTGTCTCTGCCTGTACACGATAAACCCAAAAACTACTGAACAGATTTTCATACGATTTTCACCAATAGACGGACTGATTAATGAGGAAGATTTAGGTTTATAATTTATTGAAGTTTTGTGTAAATTCGCCGAAATATCACGATGATCGTTGAAGAACTCGGAAAAAATCATGTCGACTGAGAGCTTTGCTTGCGTGCGCCGCGTAAACGAATAGAGTTTTATGAAAAAAATGTATCAAGACAAAATATCAAAAAATCCGCAAAGACTCGTGCGAAGCTGGGTCAGGTTGATAGTTTAATTAAAAAAAAATAAACAAACCCCTTGCACAACACCCAAAATATTTAAAAACGATCCACCGCCACATGAGATACATGTCTTAGCTTGACGCTCATAAATCTCAGCAGCTCTCGAATGTAATTCTCTCTTCTGACTTGGCAATATTTGATCATAAACAAAACGACGAAAGGCCTTTACCTTGAACTCGAGTAATTTGCAACCGGCATAACTGGGTAACTGTTCATCTCTGACAGCTACATCTGTATTCATTCATTATCTCAAAATTTGAATAAATACATTTTTTAGAAAAGTAAATTACAGTAAAATGTAACAACAAAAAATTACTTGTTCGATAACATGAGCAATGAAGAAGATGATGCATATCAGAAAAAGTATTTCGCTTCACATAAGGCGAGAGATTGTAGTTAAAACGCTGAATGGATGCGCACTCTAGTACTCTGAGCTCCATTAATCGAGTTATTGCTGGTAAAAAAAAAGTTATAAGATTCCGTTACTACGGCAGTAACATTTAAATATGACTTTATTACAAGTTATTAAATTCTTACCTCGTGCTGTGTGAAAGTCAATTGAATTCGGTACAACATTCTCGAGTGTTTCTCTCGTAAAAATATCCCCGAGCACTGCTGCTGATCTCAATACACTTTGCTCGTAACTTGTGAGTCCGTGGAGTAATTTTTTGTTAAAAATTTCAATGTCAAGATAAGTGTCGTCGTTCATAAACCGGGCGTTTGCTACTTTGATATCCAGTATGTGTAATTTATTTTGTGGAAGATGAGGATTTATCTCTTCAGGGAAGACACCGTATGGTACTTTGATGACAGAAACAAGTGGAGGTGAAATCAGGTCTTGGAGATTTCCTTTTGCATCGCGATAATAAAAATTAAACCACTTTCTTTCGAGTGTTAGGGATATGAAAGCCTCACACCAGCCTGCGTTTATCCAGTTTGCATTGTTCAGGATTCTGGATTTTGAACAAATTTATTTAATTATTGATAATTTGTTTTCAAATTATGCAGAGGCTCAATTACTTGTTAATTTTTTTTGAAATTCCATGAACGTTGAGAAGTTGGCAAACTAGTGAACACATTTCCTGAGGATTCAAACCGTCGAGTGCGCATTTGAAAAGTCTTGAATCATTATAATGATTTGCTGATAATGTGTACTTGGAATTATCGACAGTCATCGCTAAGAAAAAATTTTTACAATTCATTATACGGGATACAAATGGCCAGGATTCCAAATCCATGAAATGAATGTCGTCGATAAAAATTCCCGTTGGATTGCGAACCTGGAAAATAATTATTTAGGAAAAGAAAAATAAAAGTAATAAAATATTGTCGAGTATTAACTGATTCTAATAATTTATCAAAAAGAATTAGACTTTTTGAAATTCGCTGCTCTTCATTTTCAGACAAATAAACTGAGGAATGCTCAAAGTTGACGTTTAGAAGAACATTTATATAGCAAAATTTTTTAGATGAAAATACGTTTCCTATTTTTTTTATAATCGATTTTTTCCTCCGCTCGACGGAATGACAATCGTGTATTTGGAGTATCTGGAAAAATTTTTGATAAATTTTACTGAAGAAAAATAAAATGGGGGTTCTTACTTCCAGTAAAATGTGATGAATTGTTTTGTAAGCTCTGGCGGTGTCGAAAAAATTTAATGAGACAGTACAAGTTGATATCTGACGTGACTTTGCTATCAGAAGACACTCGTCGAGCAGTCGAGATTTTCCAACTCTATCAGAGCCCTTTGAGATTCAAAAAATTTTAATTCACTGACAGTAAAATATGAAAAAAAAATTAACTGACTTCGATAAGGACGCCGCAATAAGTTCTATCGGGCACACAAATGTCGTCTAGGATATCAGTAAATTTATCCAGTTGATACAAGCATCCGATAATTGGATAAATATTTTCAATTTTTCTGGCTATTCGGTTTTCTTTATCGTTTCTAAGGATTTAGTGACTTATTAGCTATAAAATTATTAATTACTTACGTTATAATTATTTTTTCCATCTACACTGAAAAAAATAATCGCTAGCTGCTATTAGTCTATTTTTTTGAATAGGTACACGTCAGCCCTCATAATAATGGTCTAAATCTGGCTAGAAAGTAACTAAGAATGGGCTAGATTTGTCTATTTTTTTCGAACATGCACGTGAGCCCTCATAAGTCTAAATAAGTGTGCAGGGGGTGAATAACTTTATATTTTCTATGTTATTTAGTACGATTATGGGTCCAGAACCAGTATCATAGCCCACCTTGGCCCATTTTCGGGGCCAGTAGCTTTCCTGCTATGAAATGGGCCACAACGGGCCAAAATGCGGATCCACCAAATGCGGGCCAAAAAAATATGAAAATATGAAGTTACAGGGCGACAACTGCACTAAAGCGTCAAATACAACCCCCTGTGATAGAAAAATTTTTGCTCATACAAATGATTTTTCCTATTGATAAAAAAAAAAACTAACAAATCATGATGGAATTCATAAACATGAAATTTTCCAAATCCAGTTATTCCTTTAACACTTCGTAAACGAAAACAGTTTCTTGATAAATCGCTATATAATATAGTGTCAAAATCACAATTTACCTATAATTAAATATGCAATTACTAATAATAACAATAATATATAAAAAAAAAAGTAACAAACGTATTGACTGGCCACAGCAACAATTTTTTCCGACTTTTCACAGGCCAAACCCGAACAAACGAATGTTTGTCTTATTTCATGGCCAATTACTCCACAAAATACCATCCCCGTAGAAATTCCAATTGACAATTTGATAATATCTTCAGTATTGTCCAAAATTCTACGAAATTTTTCACCACAAATCAGAGCATTTTTATTGCAAAGTCTCGAGTCGCTCTGGAGACCGAAATATACAGAGAAAAATATTCTCTTCGGATAAACCGTCACTGTGTTGATGATTCCCAAATATTTGACCGTCAGTCTGTATAATTAAAGTACTTCATTATTGTTCTCATTACTTACAGCAACGATAATCAAATTCAAATAAATACTTGTAGAGATAATGAAAATATTTATCGCACAAATCTACAAGTGTTTCAGTTGAGCTTTTTATTGGAATTATATTTATTGATAAAATTGAGACCCGTCGTTTGTGAGTGAGCAGTTCTAGGGCACGATTATTATATATTTCATCTCTAATTAACGGGATTAAAAATTTGTTCAATTTATCTCCTAACTTCAGTGTCGTGGCGTCAATCAAAGAAGGTCTGCCTGCATTAAAAAATCATGAATGTCCATATTTTATTCTATATCTTTGCTAACACATATATGTTCTGTGTAATTCGAATCTGTTCTACTTTACTTTCATTTAATTCATTCGATATTTTTTCAATCTTCGGCTGTACGATTTCTTTTATGATCTATAGAAAATTAAATTATTTATCTGATGGTGCACAGAAAAAAAAAATTCTCAACTGAATGCAAATATTCTTGATTCAAAAAAATTTTTTTGGAAACCTAAATTTTCTCAGATAAAGCAGAAATTTTCTCCGACCAAGATAAATTCTCTTGGCTCAAGAAAATCTTGACTTGGTTCCCGAAAACGTTTGTTTTCCTAAATATTTTCTTGACTCAAGATAACTTTTTTTTCTGTGTGAATTTACTGAAACGACCATTTTTTAAAATTTTTTGTTAAAGGAATCACGGCTTTTTTGGTTTTGTTTATTGACTTTTCAGATTAGATTCATCGTATTAATAAATAAATACACGTGGACTAATAATATCAGTACGCACTGTAATAAAATACATTTATTGAATAAAATAAGTCTTGAATTTATTATTTTTAAAACGGTTTCGCCCCGAATATACTTGCTGGGCTCATCAGTAAAGTTGATGCAAGTATATTTTACTTTAGACCGTTGGAAAGATGTTTAAAAATTGACGGTGAATCCTCAATATGATGATGGTGGTGCAACAAGTTTCATGGCTTGTTGTCATATTTTAAGAGAATTCCGGCGAAACCGTATTTATAATATTAACATTTTTGATTAATACACTGTAAAAAGAGCGGTGTTAAAAATGGACTTATTTTAACTCCGCCCGGTGTAAAAATGAAATGACACCGGTGTAGGAGGAGTAATACACCGGTGTTAAAAATACCGGGGTTAAAGCGGGGTAACAGGTGTAAAAGCGGAGTAATGCCGGTGAAAATTAATAAAAAATATCATTTATTAACAAGTATAGTGACCGAGTAAGTAAAAATATTCACAAAGTAAAATATTTTTACACCGGTAAAGAATATCTACACCGGCGGTGGCGTTATTTTAACACCGGTCTAGAATATTTACACCGGTGGCGGCGTTATTTTCACACCGCTTTCGGGGGTAAATTTAACACCGATAATTTTAACACCTACACCGCTTGGACACCCCGGTGATTTTTTACAGTGTAGAGTCCTCACAATTAAAGTATGGTATTACAGTGCGCATTAAGCATTATTAATCCACATGTAATTACTCATACGCAAATAAGGTTCTAAATAAATATATGTCAATTAAGCAGATCAGTAAAGCCGTATTCCTTTCAAACAAAAGAATTAAAAAGATTGGTCGTAAATTAAATTAAATTCAATAAAATATATTATTATTATTTAGAAAAAATAAAAAATTTACTTTTATATTATGTGAGTCCACAAGAACATGTTCATATTTTGTCGGGGGTACATATTGCCAAGTACTTTTTGTTAGAATTAATTCTCCGGAATTGCAGATCTTTGCTGCCAACTCAACTTCAATTATCGGCTGGCCAATCAAAACCCATTTTCTATACTTCGCATTACCAATTACAGAAAATCCAACATTTCCGGTCGAAATAGTCATCTTTACTTTGATTGAAATAACAAATTACTGCCAAGTAAAAAATTAAATTCGCTCAATGTATAAAAAAAAAAAAAGAAAAATTTACATTTGACTTGAAAATTCATAGAAATTGAAATGTTTTTCCTGCATTCCTGAGATTTCAATCCGCATTGGATAACTTTTTCAACGATTTCCGACATTGATTGATAAGCCTGCAGCTTCCATACCCCCAAAATTCCATCGGCTTCTAATTTGATAACATCTCCGTCAAAAATATAAATATTTTCAATAATCGGTCCCAAATATTTGTTCAACAAAAAGTTGAATCCATAACTCGCGCCATTTTCCGTGGGGGTAAATTTGTCCCAAATGTCATGAAAGTCTAGTAAAATTTACATGAAGTAATAAATTTAAAAATTACAATAATAAAAAAAAAATACTTACTAGATATTTCGATGAGCAAAATTACGGCAACAAATTCGTGTAATTTTTTTTTACTCAAGTCTCGAATGTAAATTAATTCGTCAGGAACAAATGTTGATATTATTTTAGCTCGGCGGTCTTTCTTATAGGCGTAATAAGACTAATTGAATATTTAATTATTTATTAAATTAATTATGATGATTATTTATAAAAAAATATTAACCTTCGAAAAAGATATCCTTTGAGTTTTTAAAACAGGACCGAAAAGTTCTGGCGTCCAATGAATTGTCTGCGATTCGGTACTACTTTTAGTTGTCAGTGAATCTTTTCCATGCAAGAAACTCTCTTTGTAATTAAACGATTTCCTCATTATTTAAATTATTATTAATAAAAAATGAAGTTAATTGATTACTGAATTCATGCCTTAAATTTTAAGGTTAAATTATAAATAATAAAAATAATAAATAAAAAAAGAACACGCTATAGTATATTTTTATTTTTTTATTTATTCACTCATAAAAATTACAAAATATGTCATATTTATGGAATGTTAGATCCAAATACATAATTTATTTAAATATTAATTTATTATTTTTTACTGTTATTATATTATAAATATCTCACTTTATGTCTCTAATTTATTATTATTATTCGATATTGGTTGAAGGAATAAAAATGACAAAGAAAATTATTATTTCTGCTGAATGTAGTTTCGAATTTAGTTTTTTTTTTTTTTGTTTTTTTGAAATTTTTTTGTCACTTATACTCCTGACCCATTCAATAAGATAATTTCGGCTTAAAGACGTTTAGTATTCTCGATTTGAATTCAAAATTTCGAGCGGGAATTCAAAACTTGAAAAACTAGAAGTCGATGATTAAAGTAGAATTTTTCTATTTAAAATTTCTTTAAGCCAAAACTCGTGAACAAATATCGAATATCTCTGACTGAACTTTACTGACGAATGAACAAGTCCGGAAAATTTTTAATAAAATTCAGTCAAATTTCGGAATAGAAGTATTGCAACTAATATTATAAATCAATTAATAAATTGCAATGCTGACATATTAAGTAATTTCAGATAATTTACATTTTTTAAATCTTAAGTTACATTTTATAGAAAATATCAAATCTCAAGTCCAGTGATGCGACTTGAACAGGGCTCAAGTAATAATGTGGAGTTTCTGGAGGAGACACCACTGTTGCTGCGCAGATTTTTGTTTCTATTTGGGCAGGCTTTTTCAGTCCTCTGCGCTTCCCGTGGACATCAATTATTTTCTTAGAAGGGTTTCCATACTCATCGAAGGTTTTCCCTTGTCGATGTCCGGTCGCCACAAGATGTTTCTTGAAGGTATGGTAAAAATTGTCCTTCGTTTGGCAGTCAGCACAGTGGTATTGATATGTGGTCGCATGTAATTTCATATGGCTCTTTAGCATTGCCTTGTTAATGCAACTATATAAGCACAGTCCACACCGGAAAGGTTTTATTCCTGTGTGCCTGTCCATGTGGTACTTCAAATGGTGTTTGAAGCCTGTCACGAAATCACAGTTTTCGTACGGGCATCGAATGGTTTTGCCTATTCTTCTTCTGTTTACCCGTGGAGTTGACCGGACCCGTTCTGTATTAAGTGAACTGTAAAATAAAATTAGAAATAATTAATTTTTTGTTTTCACTTGATATATAAAATATAGTAGGGGTGTGTGAACATTCGAATTTACGAATTATTCGTCTCGAATCGAATCGAATTATTCGAATAGTTCGAATCATTCGAATAGTTTGAGTTATTCGAATAATCTGAATTCAAACCAAATCAAGGCTGATATCTCAGCAGTAAACTGTCGTACAGAGAAACAAAAAAATCAAATTGTAGCTGAATACATTTCCTAAACAAGCCATGAATTGGTTTTTTCGAAGAACATTTTCCCGGCCCCGTAGACCTAAAATACAAAACTGAA
This sequence comes from Microplitis mediator, assembly GCF_029852145.1. Classification (NCBI taxonomy): domain Eukaryota; kingdom Metazoa; phylum Arthropoda; class Insecta; order Hymenoptera; family Braconidae; genus Microplitis; species Microplitis mediator. Next base: position 321,485 of record NC_079978.1, on the reverse strand, counting down.
AAAATTTGGAAAAATTTTGTCGCGACCTTTTTCTTATGATTCCGCAAAAACCGTGGCTCAAAAAATTATTTTGCTGAACGATCTTTAAACTAGAGATTTCAAGCTTCAATTTGCTTATTTTTTTTGTTTTTTCGATACGATCATTTTTCACAAAAATACAGCCTTCCAAAAATCACTACAGAATTTATAAAATTTTCTTGTTCCTTTAATTTTTTGGATAAGTGTACAATATAAATAATTCATAAATAAGAGGCAATACTTACGTGCTGAGATCCAATAAGTCAGATTGTTGGGATGTACTTGGAGACACCCTTGCTGCTAGAGTACTTGTAGGATAAACTCCGATACCAGAATGGAATGGGCCATGTGGCAAATTACTACCCCCGTGATAGTCTCCAACATAAATCGAACTGCTTTGCTGGAGTGCCGGAGACGCAGCAACCGAAGACAGGTACCCTATAGAACCAGGTGAATACGGAGGAGAGAGTTGCGCATAAGACCCAAATGGATTTGAAGTGGGTCCATTTTGTGGTCCAGATTGAAAATATTGAAAATTCTGTAAAGGTTTTAACTAAAATAAGTATATACATAAAAATTACTGTTTTATTTTTTTAATACAAAGTATCGGGCATGAATTGGACATTTGGTCTGAACGTCGCATAATGATGAATAAAATCGAAAGACGATAGTTGAGTTTGAGAGGGGAGAGTAAAGATACAGGCAGAATGATAGTGGATTGCGCGGATGAGTTTAGACAGGAGGGAGGGGGGATATAAAAAAAAAATGTTGGAAAATCCAAAAGTGCACACCTCAATCGCTCAATTTATTTTTAATCATTACTTTTATTATTATATAATATTAATATATTTTTTTTTGTTATGAACTGTTATTCAACTTACAAATTATCAATTTGATTTTTTTATTTTTATTTCTTATTTTCAGTTTAATATTTTTTTACTAACATTTTTTTCTAAATATCCCGCCTTGTTTTGTCTTAAATGTCGCTTTTTCTTTCAAACATATTGATACGCTAGTGCTGCCACCAGTAGTTGATAGAGAGAAACAATGAAAAAAATAATAACACCAGTAAAAATAGCAGCTAAATTTTTCACGAAGAATCAGTTTTCACGTTTTTTATTAATTACACCAAAATAAAAAGGATTCAGATAGTAATTTTTGAAAGGGTTCTTGTGATCAGAAATACACAGATAATAAAAAAAAAACTAAGTCGATAAGTCTTGTTTTTCGAAAGTTATCGTGTTTAGACGAGTCCGAACACCACAATTGACGCACTGAGGGCTTCGGACTAAATCCTTTTTTTTAAATTAATCACATCATTAATCAAATATGGATTGCATTGAAAAATGTTCCTTAATAAATTTCCTTTAAAATGGTATATATCATTAACAACTTTGGTGTACTATAAAGAAAGTAGAGAGGATTTAAAGTCCGTGAAAGGGCCGAGAGTGAGAGAGTGACAGTAAAGCACACCTAACGCTTTCGCGATTGAGGTGTGCAATAATTTAAATAGAAGAATTGAAAAATAAAAAACCGCAGGGTAGATGTTGTCAATGTGCAGTTGAATTACTTACATTATGATTATTGGTCTGCTGGAATTCCTGTCCCAACATCCCGTTATGAATTTGTTCCATCAACATCCGAAGATAATATATTAGGTCCATTGGATTACACCTGTGAATAAAGAAAATTTTAACAAATTAGTATTTTTAAAAGTTTGAATAATTTTTTTCTTAATTCAACATCCGTCAGAGTATAAAATTTAAATGAATGTTTTGTCAGTTTATCAACGTGCAAAGATACTTTCATGTTTATCAATGAAAAAAAAATGAAATCCTTGCGGACGGTTTTAATTTTTTATGCAGATTTTCTATCCCTAAAGTTAAATTGAATTTTTTTTTCACCCCGGTGAAAGATAAAAAAAACAAGGGTTTTTCCATTTCCTAATCTTTTATTATGGAATATTGTTTTTTTCGTGATATCGTAACGAAAAAAAAAACGAAAAATTTTATGAATTAAAAAAAAAAAGTGTATCATAAACCCCCATGAAAAAAAATTTATAAAAAAAATATATGTTAAATATAAAAAAAATATATTAAAAATACATAAAAAATATATAAATATATATAAAATATGTATAAAAAATAAATTTTAAATAGCTAACTTTTGGTCGATTTTCGTAAATATTTTATATATTAAAAATACATCTTAGAATATATAAAAAATATATTTTTTTTATATTTTAACATATATTTTTTTTATAAATTTTTTTCATGGGGGAAGTTCAAAAATTCTCATGGTAAATTCATATGTGGAGTTTGTCGAAACTTATGTATGTGACGAGTAAAAAGAAGTGGGACATCAACGATTGCTATTACCCTCCACTATGTTCTCAAGAAAACAAAAAAAAAATATTTAAGGAAATACAATTCAAATTTAAACTTCTTCTAGCTAAAGGTTCAATGCCTTGATGGCCATTTTCACACCTCCATTTTGAGTGATCTTCCGTCGGACACTCGATGGTCAAAATACGGGCATTTGTATTCAAATAGACTAGTAACTACAAGTGGCGTTGCCACTGGTACTTTGTCAGTTATTACTACTCATTTTGTTTTTGTGATAAAGTCAACTGATATGCTACTTTGTGAACTAAAACTATCTGTTTGGTATTGTATACATTTTACAGTAGTGCCATCTCTTTTCGGTATATACAAAAGGCCTTCGACTGTAAGGACAAATTTACTTATGGTTTAACTATAACTTGCGGAAATCTATACCTGAACATAAATAACAGTGTAAATTGTATTTACTTTCGATTCCTACTTATATTTCTATTCGTAACCAAATTTAAAAATTTTTTTTTCGAAAAACCTACACTGTAAAAAATCACCGGGGTAAGTCCAATCGGTGTAGGTGTTAAAATTATCGGTGTTAAATTTACCCCCGAAAGCGGTGTGAAAATAACGCCGCTGCCGGTGTAAATATTCTAGACCGGTGTTAAAATATTTTACTTTGTGAATATTTTTACTTACTCGATCACTGTAATTGTTAATAAATAATATTCTTTATTAATTTTCATAGAGAACTGACATTTTTTGTGTTTTATAATCTTTAAAGTTAATACTCCGAGCGGACGCTATTTACCCTGCTTTTACACCGATATTACTCTGTTTTTACACCGGTTACCCCGCTTTTACACCGATTTTACTCCGCTTTTACCCTGATTTAACACCGGTATTTTTAACACCGATGAATTACACTTATCCAAAAAATTAAAGGAACAAGAAAATTTTATAAATTTTGTAGTGATTTTTGGAAGGCCGTATTTTGGTGAAAAGTGATCGCATCGAAAAAATAAAAAAAGCAAATTGAAGCTTGAAATCTCTAGTTTAAAGATCTTCCAGCAAAATATTTTTTTGAGCCACGGTTTTTGCGGAATCATAAGAAAAAAGTCGAGACAAAATTTTTCTAAATTTTTTAGTTTTGTTTTTTAGGTCTACGGGGCCGGGAAAAATTTTTTCAAAAAAACGAATTCATGGCTCGTTTAGAAAATTTATTCAGCTACAATTTGCTTTTTTTTGTTTCTCTGTACGACAATTTGCTGCTGAGATATCAGCCTTTAAATGAAAAAGGAGCCTTTTGTCTTTGATTATTGATATCTCAGCAAGTAATGGTCACACAGTAATTTAAAGGACAGTTTATTAAACTTGAATAAATTCCCTACAAGCTACATTTTCGATTTTTTCAAAAAAAAATTTTTTTTCATCCTTGATATCCATTTGAAAAACCCACAAAAAATGACCATTTTCTGGTTTTTTAGTCAACTCATCGCTACTCTGCAAATATTGATAAAAAAAATAATGTTGCCAGGTAATTTTACAGCTTAATGTACCCCCAAAAACCCTGGAAATTTTCAGATTGATCCATTGAACCGTTTGTCCGGTCCGATTGCTCAAAGTTTTGCAAAACAATTAAAGGAACAAGTTTTGTTCCTTAAATTGTGTAATCATTACCAAAATGAAAAAATTAATTTTTTTCGGATTTTCTTTAATTTTTGCGTTAGTTATTCAGTAAATGTAAGGTCAAGAGGAAAAAAAAAAAAATTTTTCCAAAAAACGAGACCAAACAAGAATTTTTTTACATTTTTTTTTTTTTTACGTTTCATTCGGGGGGTTATTTTTTTTTTCGTTTTTCGGAAAAATTTTTTTTTTTTTCCTCTTGACCTTACATTTACTGAATAACTAACGCAAAAATTAAAGAAAATCCGAAAAAAATTAATTTTTTCATTTTGGTAATGATTACACAATTTAAGGAACAAAACTTGTTCCTTTAATTGTTTTGCAAAACTTTGAGCAATCGGACCGGACAAACGGTTCAATGGATCAATCTGAAAATTTCCAGGGTTTTTGGGGGTACATTAAGCTGTAAAATTACCTGGCAACATTATTTTTTTTATCAATATTTGCAGAGTAGCGATGAGTTGACTAAAAAACCAGAAAATGGTCATTTTTTGTGGGTTTTTCAAATGGATATCAAGGATGAAAAAAAATTTTTTTTTGAAAAAATCGAAAATGTAGTTTGTAGGGAATTTATTCAAGTTTATTAAACTGTCCTTTAAATTACTGTGTGACCATTACTTGCTGAGATATCAATAATCAAAGACAAAAGGCTCCATTTTCATTTAAAGGCTGATATCTCAGCAGCAAATTGTCGTACAGAGAAACAAAAAAAAGCAAATTGTAGCTGAATAAATTTTCTAAACGAGCCATGAATTCGTTTTTTTGAAAAAATTTTTCCCGGCCCCGTAGACCTAAAAAACAAAACTAAAAAATTTAGAAAAATTTTGTCTCGACTTTTTTCTTATGATTCCGCAAAAACCGTGGCTCAAAAAAATATTTTGCTAGAAGATCTTTAAACAAGAGATTTCAAGCTTCAATTTGCTTTTTTTATTTTTTCGATGCGATGATTTTTCACGAAACTACAGCCTTCCAAAAATCACTAAAAAATTTATAAAATTTTCTTGTTCCTTTAATTTTTTGGATAAGTGTACTTCTCCTACACCGGTGTAATTTTATTTTAACACCGGGCGGAGTTAAAATGAGTCCATTTTTAACACCGCTCTTTTTACAGTGTAGTACCCTAAACCCAAAAATATATAGAATGTATTAAATCTTTGAAAACTTATATTATGACTCAGTTTTTTGACTTAGACTACTCGCATTTACTCTGAGCGGAAGTACTGCTGTACTTAAGCTTGGGTTTCAAATTTAATCCCTTAATTGTCTTTCATTTGACGCCCGTATAAATTTTAATTTTTAAATACTCAAATTTAAAATGAAATTTATTTTACTACCCTAGTGGATTTTAATTACGGTAATTACGGTAATTACCGTAATTTGGATCCGCTAGGGTAGAAAAAAAAATTGAGGCAGCCAAACTCATTTTTAAAAATAATTTTTTTTCATGAGTACAAAATTAAACTGATTCGTATCAATAAAAATTGAGAAAAAAAAAATTAAATGATTTTGATGGCACGTGAAAAATGAAAATAATTGCGACACGTACGCGATAGTCAAGAGTTCAGCGAAATGTTAAAAAATAAACCAAAATTATCGAACGAATAAGCGCTTTGTCGATGATATTGATGGTATTAAATATATATATAAATATAAACGTATTTATAAGGGTAAAATATGAGATTAACGGTTTCATACAATTGCCTTCCGTGCCTAATGTTTTATAATAAATTTAATGTTCTGTTTGTTGTATAAAAAAAAACGAAGACCACAAAAATAATTTTTAAAAATGAATAAAAAATGGAGCTAAAGAAGCCAAAAAAATTTAATTTTTGTATTTTAACGGGAAACTAAAGGAAAAAAAAACGTATTATTTGCTATGAAAAAAATTTAAAACATTATCAAGCGATTTATGGATTAGAAAATAAAAATACTCTTAATCTCTAAGAATTTTTGAGTTCATAATAAAATATATGCTTAATATTTATCTCTTCAAGAAAAACACGAGATTCAAAAATTTCATTGCAAATTATCAAGTTTTTTTTTTCTATTCTGAAAAATTTTTCTTTAAGCTACTCTTTTATTTTTAATTATTTAATGTTACTAAAAAAATAAAAAATAAAATTTTAAAATTACTTAGTTAACTAACAAGAAAATTATCACTGTAAAATACTAACTCAATTTTTTTAATATAAAAATGAAAATCATCATGCAAGTATACTCAAAAAAATTCAATTTCATTGCACATATATAAAGTAAAAACACTTTTTAAACTAATGGATTTTTTTATAATCAACTAAAAAATGTATGAAAGTGTCTCTTGTTATCATTATCACATTAATACATTTTTGTTTCTCGTTAACGCAATAGTCAGTCTATCACACAAATTAAAATATTTAAATAAAAACATTACGTGGGACTCTGCAACACCCAATATGCGATGTACCAAATGGTTAGAGAATCCATGATCATCAACTGAGAGATTATATAATTGAAGCTGTGATAAAAAACGAGGATAAAACCAGAGCAAAACTCAAGTGAATTATTAATTAAAGCTAAAAGTTCCGAAGATGTGTCCGTAGCTCTAACTGAAACAAGAATGGTTATCAGTAGAAGAATTCGGAAACTTTAAAAGCTGAGGGATGTCGCCATACCTCCACCTGGTTGATAGCGAATACTCCCTCGCCATTGGTCAAAACTGTGGCGTCTTGCTTGTAAGTTCTTCATCCCCTCTTACAATTTTTTTCTTTAAACCAATTGTAGCTTATGTTCAAGAACTTTTACTATTATGTTGTGGAAAGGAGAGGGGGCAAAGGGCGTCTTAAAATTTTCAAAACTCCGGACCAGAGTGAGTTGGGGGTGAAATAAAATCCACGTCACTCTGAAATCACTCCGCCAAAAAAAAGGTCCCAATTCACGCCAATTCATGCAGAGTAATTTTTTTCAAAACTCAGAAACTCCGAGTGGTGGAGTGAATATGGAGTGAATTCGGATTTAAATTAACCCTTCATCCGTCGCGCTATTATTATTATCCTTAAGGGGCCCACTTTGTCTCTCCCCCTTCTCTATTCGCGAGTATGCCCAAAAGGGTGAGGTCTCGGCTTCCGGTCGGCGGAAGCGGATTTAGGTCCACGTTACATTAATTTCTCCCCCTTCTCTGTTATGTTTTATGAAATAATTCTTATTTTCAGATTTTACTAAAATTAAAATAGTGATGTTGCCATTTTATTAGAAATATGTTAATCAAAATTAAAAAAGCAGCTTTCTCAACCGTATGATAATAACATATATGTAAAAATATATGATAAATACCAAAAAACATATGCGGCCATTTGAACTATATTTTCTGATATATTTTTTCATATTAAAATATAATATTCGTTTTATACGAGGCCGTATATGCTTATAGCGGTTAATTTGATGCGAATACATATACCCATATACATTTACATATGAAACTAATAGTGTAAAAAATCCTCGGTGTCAATTATCCATCCGTGTAATTTTAACACCGTGTAATTTACTTTTTTTACACCATTCCGTGTTAGTCATTATAATTTTGATAAATGAGCAACAAATGATATTAAACATTTTTAACTGTTTAATCAATAACTTTATTAATTTTATTTGCATACTAAATAGTATTTTGAACATTTAAATATTTTTTAAATTATTTTTCTGAACGTAAAATTATTATAAACTACAGATTTATACGCTAAACGCTGTAAAAATTTTAAATTCACACCACTCGAATTTGCCACCGAGTTTGGTGTAAAAATTTTTTACCGTGTATATTATTTTTTCATACAGAATCTGTGCTATATAATTCTTTGAATACTTTTATAAATTGGAATTCTTTTTTTTAATTTTATTCTATATATTCTACTTATTTAAAAGAGAAAATACAATTCTATTTTTTGTTTTTTTTTCCAAATAATTTTCTACCAAAAATTTTTGAAATCATATATAAAATATCAAAAATATGTTTCCTAACTTATACTATATTTTTACACGGTAATATTTTTTATTTTAAATTAAGTATTATAGTACAGTATTTTATAATGCACTCATCCAAAATAAACGATGCAAAACGATTTTATAAATTTTTTAGTGATTTTGGAAAGCTGTATTCTTTTGAAAATGGTCGTATCGGAACATTTAAAAAAGTAATTTGAAGCTTCAAATCTACAGTTTATTTAATTACACTGAAAAAAAAGTTTTTTTCCACCTAGAAAATTTTTCCCTCCCGTAAAGAACCTGGTATTCTAGTTTTTAAAATACCAAAGTTTTTTTCCCACACTAATAAGTATTCTGATTGCTAAAAAACTCGGTTTCCTTCTCAGCAAAATACCAAAATAAAAAATATGGCTGACTTAACCTCACTCAGTTGACACATATTTAAGTAATGTTTATTTTACTACGAGCCTTTTTTTATTAATATTAAATTAACTACTAATTTTAAAAGTTGTATTTATAATAAAATTACTGGAAAATTTAATTTCTATAAAATGTAGTGATTAGGATGTAATTATAATTACTGCGGTTGCTATGGTAACGCAGCATTAAGTTTTAGCTCTAGAAAAAACTTAGGTATTCTCAGGGGAAAAATACCAGTTTTTTAATATTAAGAAACTTATACTGGATATTAAAGTACTCGGATAAAAATATTTTGTATCCTGGGAGGAAAAAAACTTTTTTTTCAGTGTAGAGTTGAAAAAGGAAAATTTCTCATCCCAAGATTATTTTGAAAAAATTATCGTTGTAATACTAAAACAACATCTTTTTTTAATGACACTGTAATTAAAAATTCCCAAAAGATAACTGTGTAAATTCTTAGTATAAGAGAGCTGTTTGAAAACCTCAAAAATATTGTTATTATTCTCCTTTGTTGTATTCAAACACATTTAGAGATACGTGTTGACCGACGGAAGTATGAAAATTGTCGTCAAAAAGTTATAGCTACGTTAGCATGACAAGAAATATCAAAATTTAGTAAACAATTTTATGAAACATGTTAGTTTTCTTTAAAATGAGTTGTAAATAATCTCACCTTCCATTTTAAAAAATTTTATATGCAAAAATATACTCGAATGGTATATAGCTTTGAAAATTTTCCAACCTTTTGAGCTGCAGATAAATAAATTTTTTTACGGGAAACAAATCCTTGAAGAAGAACCAATTATTTTTGAGTTTTTACCATTTCCGGTCTTAAGTCTTTTCTTTGACGCTTTTTTTGAAAAAACATTTTACAGTAGACAGATGCAAACAATATTACTTAGCTTATGATGATTCATGGAAGGCATTTATGTATATGTATATGTTTTATAAATAGGCCGGGGAAATATTTAAAATTTGTCAAAAATATTTCCTTAATTACAAAAGTATATTTAATGTAATTAGCCTTGACTCAGCAAATTTGAAGCGATAGAACCATTTCTTTATTTTTCTTGACACTCTACAATGCCAATGGTTTGTTTTTGTCTTTTTAATCTTTCCTTTCATAACCTGCTCGGTCAAAGTCTCGTTTTAATTTTATGACCCTAAATTGCCGATTGCAAAAAAACCATCACAAGGGATTAACTATAAGTACAGACAAATATTTTAAGATTCAAAGGTTATCTTTGACTTCCTGTCACTCAAACAGACAATAGTCGGGTTTTATAACTATTAAAATTTACTTTATTTAAATGAGTCCATTGTAATTTACGTTATTTAAAGTCATAAATCTTCCCGATGAGGACAAGTCCCCACTCGGTATAGCAAGTATTTTTAGTGATAAATAATTTTAAAATATATAAAAAAATACTTAGAAAAAAAAAAAAAAAAAAAAATAATAAATGAATATTCGTGTGGCGGAAGTCATCACAAGAAATATATATGTACAAATAGCAGTCAATACACTGTAAAAAGAGCGGTGTTAAATCGCGGTAACCGGTGTATAAGCAGGGTATAAACTGCGTCCGCCGGGAGTATTAATTTTAAAGATTATAAAATAGGGGAGGGTGGGGCAGAGCGGCCCCCCTAAGCCAATTATTATTTTTTGTGGCTTTCAACCATAAGATCACTTTACTTTTGTCCTATTTCGAACAAATTTATGGAAATTTTGCCAAAATTCTGAAAAAAAATTTTTTTTTTGTGGGGCAGAGCGGCCCCCCTCCAAAAAGTGATAAAAAAAATTTTTTTTTCGTTTTTTTTTTTTTTTTTAAATTGTTTTTATCATTAAGAGTGTATTTCTTTTTTTTGACAACTATTTTTGGTTTTATATTACTCGAAAAAAATTTTTTAAAGCGTAAAAAATCGTTCACTCTCGATTACCTTAATTACTAATTGTTATTTAATAAAAAAAAATATCAATTCTATAATTTTACTTTATTTCAAAAATTTATCAACTAAAAAAGAAAAATTAATTTTTATAAATTTTTAGTGACCAAATTTGCCTCTTACATAGAGAAACGGCCGAAAAATATGAAAAAATATTTTTTTCGGAAGTTTCGGTTGGTCCATTTTGCCCCAGGTTTTATGCGTAGGGCTAGGAATGTGGAATTATAACAATTTTTTTTTAATTTGACGATAAAAATATGAAAAAATCACTTTTTCAAAATTTTGGGCTTGTCCATTTTGCCCCAAATGTCATGCGTAGGGGTAAAAATGCGCAAACATATCGGATTTATAGTAATTAGTCGAAAAAAAAAAATTTTTTATTTGATCAAAATTTCAGGGGGGCCGCTCTGCCCCACCCTCCCCTACATAAAATGTCAGTTCTTTCTGAAAATTAATAAAAAATATCATTTATTAACAAGTATAGTGATCGAGTAAGTAAAAATATTCACAAAGTTAAATATTTTTACACCGGTAAAGAATATCTACACCGGCGGCGGCGTTATTTTAACACCGAAGAATTTTTTTTAACACCGGTACAGAATATTTTATTAGAAACTTCCCTGATAGCCAAGTTGGCCGCAAAAGTTGGCATTTCCATAAATTGTCGGCAACTTTCCAAGAAACTTGTCAACAACTTTCAGCTCGTGTAACTGTCGCCGACAACTTGTAGCCAACTTGTAGTCAACAGTTGCACGAGCTGAAAGTTGTCGTCAACTTGACGTCAAGTTGGTCGCAACTCAGGTACACTAACTTTCTGATCAGAAACTCTGGCTATCAGGGATCATTTTATTTTTTAGTAACCCTGATAGCCGAGTTGGAGAGAAACTGACGTAAAACTACAGGCACATCTGGACACCACGTTGCCCGCAAAAGTTGATACTTCCAAAGTTGATCGACACCTTCTGAGAAAGTTGGTGGCAAAAGTTAGAAATTCAATGATTTGACGGTAAATTGCGTCGCATTTTCTCAAGAAACCTGTATTCCAGTTGCGGCTCCATACTGACGTCAACTTTTTCAGAAAGTGGTGGTCACTTGTAGCCAAAAGTTGCAAATGCTAAAGTTGTCGACAGCTTGTCGTCAAGTTGGTCGCAAACTAATGAATACTAACTTTTGTACTAGAAACCCTGGTTATCAGGGAATCATTTTATTATCCGTAAAATGATGCTTGAATAATTCAAATTTTACTATGGTTCCTTATTCTCGCGTCACTATCAAATTAATTACAACAATTAACAATTTAATTTGTAATTTTCTTGGTAATAATGAATTATTTATCAAAAGCTGCATTGGAATAATTTTAATAATAAATTCAAAAAACTTGAGTTTTGGTCTTTCGGGGGAATTCTACCCACCCCTTGTTAGGGGTCGTAAAAAAAATTATTTGACAATACCGACCGACTGAATACAGTCAATGTAACGGTCGGTATTGTCAAATAAATTTTTTCAACCCTGATAGCCACCTTATCCGCCAGTCAACTTCAAACTACTGCCGTATTCTGAAGCCAATATAAAGTTACCTTCAAGTTGACAGTAAGTTGTCCTTTAATTTGACTACAAGTATTACAGTCAGACAATGACGTTAAGTTGATTTAGAGTATCATTTGAAATTGACGGCAAGTTTTTCTGTCAAATTACATTTTGATGACGGCAGTAGACTTGCATCAACTTGCACGCAAGTACTATCGCCGACATTAAGTTAGCCGTAAATGTTTCAGTGCAGAACTTGCTAAGCAATTACATTTAGAGTGTGGCTATCAGGGAACGCGTATGCTAGCTAAATTTAAGGTCATACTCAGACAGTGGCCTCCACTTTAAGCGTATCAAAATTTAATTAATTAATTAAAAATAATTTGAAAGTTTAATTAAAAAAAAGGCAACGTGGAAGTAATTTCGACGAGATATAGAATTAAAAAAAAAATTAATTACAGTTGATATCAATTGGAAGTTAAACGTAATTTGTTGAATAAATTTTAGCCTGAAAAATTCAAAAATTCGAATCATTAAATTGAAATGAAGATTTAACTGAAATTTATTTAACAAATTTTGATTAACTTCCAATTGATATCAACTGTAAGTAATTTTTTAAAAATTCCTTTTTTCAATTAAAGTTTTAATTTTCTTTTAATTAATTAATTAAATTTTAATACGGTATGACAGTTGAAAGTCATTACATGTTTTTAAAAAGTGGGGGGTACTCAAGACGAACAATCAATTATGTTTTGATTAAAAAAGGAATTTTCTGAAAATTTTTTTTTTTTTAACGTTTTTAAAAATCGGCGGCTAAATACCCCTATGTTTACGGTATAAATACACGGAAGGATCGCGTCATGACACTTGACACATATACATGTGTTTGAACGTGTACTTGGCGCGAAATACTACCGTGTCTCCTGATTCTCACTACTTTACTTCCATTCAATACTCTCGATATTTTTCATGCTGCGAAATTGTTTTTTCAATCTTCGGCTGTAAGATTTCTTTTATAATCTTCAGCAAATTAAATTATTTATATTATTATTATTATTTTCAGAAAAAATAAAATATTAACTGTTTAATTATTTAAGTCTACAGGAACATGTTTATATATTTTTTCGGAGTATATATTGCCAAGTACTTTTTGTAAAAAGAAATTCTCCCGAACTGCAGATATTTGTTGCTCACTCAACTTAAAATATTGGCTGACTTATCAGAATCCATTTTCTACACTTTGCATTACCAATTATAGAAAAACCAACGTTTCTAGACCAAAAAGATCTGGCGTCCAATGAATTGTCTGCGATTCGGTACTGCTTCTATCTGTCGATGAATCTTTTCCATTCAAAAAACTCTCTTTGTAATTCAACGATTTCCTCATTATTTAAATTATTATTAATAAAAAATAAAGTTAATTAATTACTAAATTCGTGCCTTTAATTTTGAAGTTAAACTATAAATAATAAAAATAAATAAAAAAAAGAACACAGTAAAGTATATTTTTATTTCTTTATTTATTCACTCATAAAAATTACAAAATATCTCATGTTAATGGAATGTTAGATCAAAATACATAATTTATTTATATATTAATTTATTATTTTTTATTGTTATTATATTATAAATTTCTCACTTTATGTCTCTAATTTATTATTATTATTCGATATTGGTTGAGAGAATAAAAATGACAAAGGAAATTTTAATTTCAGCTGAATGTAGTTTCGAATTTAGTTTTTTTTTTTTTTTTTTTTTTTTTTTTTTTTTTTTTTTGAATTTTTTTTTTGAATTTTTTTTTTGAATTTTTTTTGTCACTTATACTCCGGACTCATTCAACAAGATAATGATAATTTCGGCTTAAAGACGTCTAGTATTTTTGATTTGAATTCAAAATTTCGAGCGGGAATTCAAAACTTGAAAAACTAGAAGTCGATGATTAAAGTAGAATTTTCTATTTAAAATTTCTTTAAGCCAAAACTCATGACCAAATATCGAATTTCTCTGACTGAACTTTACTGACGAATGGACAAGTCCGGAAATTTTTTATAAAATTCAGTCAAATCTTGGAATAGAAGTATTGCAACTGATATTATAACCCAATTAATAAATTGCAATGCTGACATATTAAGCAATTTTAGATAATTTACATTTTTTAAATATTAAGTTACATTTTATAGAAAATACAATTTTACTTATCATATATTATTTATATTTATAATTACAGTTTGAATATTAATAATGTGATATTAGTTTTTTCAGCATTGCAAGAATATATTTTCAGTTATCTTATTTCTAATAGAAAAATTGTATGAAATATATCAAAAAATTTTTTTTACAGAAATTATATAAATGAAATTAATTATTTACATGCCGACTTATTTTTATATTTATATATATACATACATATATCTTTATATATACATTGCTTATAGATTTATATAATCTACAACACATGAATGGTTTCATTCCTCTTTCTAATCTTAATTTGATAACAATAAAAACTTAATTATTGTCTACGGATATTTTTTTACTTTTATTGTTTTCTATGCACACTTTTTTTTCAAATTATTTATTTTATTTTGTTTTGTTCATTTCTTTCTCTTCAACTTAAATCTCAATTTTTACCAATGAATGGTTTTTTACTTAAAAAATATTTTTTTTTATTACTTTTAATAAGATTATTTTAAAAAAATTTTTCTTTTTACACATTACGCGAAATGAAGCAAACAAAATACTATTAAGTGGCGAGCATGAAAAAGCGACGAATGCTGTACCAACTTAATGTTATTATTGTTTGCATACTTCATTATAAAAAATATTTTGAGCAATCGCGCATAAAGAATTTTATTATCAGTCTTAAGTTCTCATCGAGATCCTCGACTGCACCAATTCTTATGAATATTTTTTTTATGAGGACATCTGCGTTTATTTTATATAATTATTGACATATAATACATAAACCATCGATTGATTTTTTGAATAATTATTCAATTTGTCCGGTTTGTATTATTCTTAAAAAAAAAATCCCTAGACTAATTCTTACTCTCTGTAAAAATAAAACTTGAAAAAATAAACAGTTTTGTTATTAAATAAATCACCGGAAATTTCGATCTATCGAAATTTAAAAACAAAATTTAATTTTAAAAACTTTAAATTATTTTTTTCTAACAGAACATAACTGAAATTTTTCAAGTTTTTTTTTTAAATACAACCATCACATAATTTATTATTTACTTATAATAATTTTTTATTAAAATTAAGTATGCGAATTGTGAAAAAAAAAAAAAAAATTTTTATAAAAGAAAATGTTTAAAATGTACATCACATTTTACTTTAACCAGAATTGAATGAATTTTTAATTGTCAAAAAAAAAAAAATAATGAATGACGAGTTAATTTAGAAAAAAAAAAAATGTAGTTTTGGTTTGATCACTTTTGAATTTACAATTTTTTTTCAATTGCAAGTAAAAACAAGTGGGTTTATAAAAACGTATCAAATGTACATTATTTCAAGTACGACTAGATAAACTTTATATGTTTATTTTACTCTTACAAGTGGCAGCCGTAAAATAAACAAACAAAAGTTATTCAATAATAATGTATAGCTTATCAATTTTTACTTACATCCCTCGAGTCCTTGAGTCGTAGAATCAAACATTGTGAGGCTCAACGCCAATGTGCCTGTAGAATGAGACCGCATTCTCATACCGTTTGTGGCAAATTTTACAACGAGTTGGATCACCGATAGTGTGATAACGCATGTGCTCATTGTACAAGTCATGGAAGCCAAAAAAAACTTGGCAATGTTGGCAATAACAACTTCCGATGTCGACTGGTGGTTCCTCAGGTATGTCCACGGGCTCCTTCTTGATTGTAAGAGAGCTATTCAATTCATGAATTTCCTTTCTTACTTGCTTACGAACACATTTGACAGCTTTGCCCTTGCGTCTGCTGCTGCCAGACACCTTGGGCAAGCTTTCAGTTGGAGTCGCAATCTCACTTCCAAACGTGCTTAGGTCCATTGGATTAATACTCGAATCTGTTGTGCTCAGGTCCAGTGGAGCGACTTGAGCAGGGCTCAAGCGATAATGTGGAGTTTCAGGAGGAGACACGATTGTTGCTTCGCTGGTTTTTGATTTTTTTTGGCCAGGCTTTCTCGGTCCTCTGCGCTTTCCGCCGACATCAATTATTTTGTTACAAAGGTTTCCATATTCATCGTAGGTTTTCCCTTGTCGATGTCCGGTTTCCTCAAGATGTTGTTTGAAGGTATGGTGGAACTTGGATTTTAATGGGCAGCTAGCACAGTGGTATTCATATGTATTCGAGTGGGATTTCATATGGCTCTTTAGCATCGCCTTGTTGATGCAACGATATTTGCACAGGTCACACCCGAAAGGTTTTATTCCTGTGTGCCTGTACATGTGGTATTCCCAATGGTGTTTTAGGTCGGTTACAAACGCACAGTAAGGCTCCGTGCATCGAATCATTTTTCCCGATGTGAAGTGAACCTCTGCCAGATGATTCCACATCTTAACTTTTGTGTTAAATTGCTTTTTACACTTCTTACATTTGACTATTTGTTCGACTCCTCTTTTGTTTATCTTTGGAATTAACCAGCCTGGTTCTGTTAGGTATGTGTTTTTGTCGATTATTTTCGAGCGAGCTTTACTTTCTCCTTCAACTTCATCTGAATTCTCTTCATCAGAAGAAAAATCCTGAGGCACATCATCATTGAATGGACCGCCATCATTTTCCGTATTCGGCAGAGAACAGTTGACGTCGTTTTCGTGTTGATGTCTGTTAAATAAAATTAAAAATAATTAATTTTTTTTTTTCACTTGATATATAAAATATAATAGGGGTGTGCGAATATTCGAATTTACGAATTATTCGTCTCGAATCGAATCGAATCATTCGAAAAGTTTGAATTATTCGAATAATCTGAATTCAAGTCGAAAAAAAGTCGAAAAAGTCGAGATCTTATCAAAAAATCGTCGGCAAATCGATAACTTCAAAAGAAAATAACGCGAAGCGAGCCTGAATCAAGTTTTATTTTTGACCCGGACGGATGACACTTTTTTTAACAATAAAATTTTTATTATTTCAGTAATGAGTTCTACGAAAAAAATATTAAAATTGATTAAAATACACCCGAACAAGACAACTTTTCTATCGAAATCGATTAATTTAAGGGCACAAGACAATTATTTGAACTATTCGAATTATTAAAAATATAAATAATTAATGAATAAGAGGCAATACTTACATGTTGTTTCTTATACCGTCACTTTGTGTGGATGAACTTGGAGACGCCCTTGCTGTCAAATTACTTGTAGGATGAGCTGGGATATCAGGATGGAATGGGCCCTGTGACACATAACTACTCCAGTGCATACTTTTAAATAGAGTTAAACTGCTTTGCGGGAGTGCCGGAGACGCAGCAACCGAAGACAGATACCCTTCAGAACCAGGTGAATACGGAGGAGAGAGTTGCGCATAATACCCAAATGTACTTGAAGTGGGTCCATTTTGTGGTCCAGATTGAAAATCATTCTGTAAAGGTTTTAACTAAAATAAGTATATTCATAAATTATTGTTTTATTTTTTTAATACAAAGTATCAGGCATGGATCGGACATTTTGTTTGAACGTTGCGTGGAGATGAATGAAAACGATAGACGAGGGTTGAATTCGAGGGAGGAGAGTCAAGGCACAGGGAGAATGAAAGGGGATTGTGCGGATAAGTTTAGACAGGGAAGGGTGAGATAAAAAAAATAAAAATGGTAGAAGGATTGAAAAGTAAAAAAGTACAGGGTGGATGTTGTTATTGCGCAGTTAAATTACTTACAGTAGTATTATTGCTCTCCTCAGACTCCGATCTCGTCATGCCACCATTTCTTCGTGGAGAATATCCCGTGTAGGTATGATTCTGATGGGACCCTGGATACATTTCGTAGAACTGCGGCATCGTATGCGACATTGGTGTAGTTGGCAGGAACGGATATGACGTGGGAGGGTTGTAGATATTTGAATTTTGTGAATTCATTTCTTATATCTGTAAATAAAAATTATTTTCAAGAATTAGTATTCGAAGTAATTTTTCAAATTTTAAAAAATTTCTTTTTATTCAACATCAGTAAAAATTCTTAATTAAGGATGTGCGTGTGCATGAATGCGCTCGTGTGTGTGTGCATGTGTGCGTGTGTGTCAATGTGTGCGCACCGATGTGTGTGTGTGGGCAAGTGTGCACGCGGGTGTGAATGTGTGAGTGCATATGTGTGTGCGCATGTGTGCGGATGAGTGTACATGTGTGTGTGTATGCGTGTGCGCACTCATGTGTGTGTGTGCACATGTGTGCAGGTGAGTGTGTACATACGGATGATTCAGTTTAAAAATTGTACTGTAACTCGATGATTCCTTTTACCATAAAATTCTCTCCGTGTATAAAATTTAAAAAAATATTTCGTCAGTTCAATAAGACGCAAAAAATACTTTATATGTATCAATGAAAGAAAAATAAAACCCTTACACATGAATTAAATTTTTTATGCAGATGTTCTATTCTCAAAGTTGAATCGAATTTTCCGTTCACCAGGTGAAGGATAAAAAAAAAAAGGGTTTTCCAATTTCTTACTCTATTATTCAAAACTGTCTATTGTTACGGCAGATTATTCTTTTCGTCATATAGTAACGAAAAAAAATTTTATGAATGCAAAAAAGGTAAAAAAAAAAAAACTATTTCATCCAGTTCAAAAATTCTCAAGGTAAATTCATATGTCGAGCTTGTCGAAATTTAGGCATTTGACGAGTGAAAAGGGGTTGGACAGTGACATCAACGATTGTCAATATCCTATACTACGTTCACGAAAAAAAAAAAAAATATTCAAGTAAATAAAATTGAAATAAAAAATATAAATTTCTTTGAGCCCATGGTTTAATGACTGATAGCTACTTCACATTTGTATTTTAGAGTGACCTTCAGAAGGACAACTGGTCAAAATACGGGCGCGTGTATTCAAATTGAGCAATCGCTGCAAGTGTCGTCACTACTTGTACCTAGTCAGATAACAAGTCCTTCAAGGTATTGTTCAATGCATATTTTATTGTTAAAGCCAAGTGAAGCTATTTTGTACAGCTTTCTGTACAGTATTGTACATACATATTTACAGCAGTACAACCTTTTCCGACACAAAGGACCTGGGTTCTTCAACAAATTTACTTATGGTTTGACTAACTTGAGGAAATATACCTGATCATAAATAAGAGTTTGAAATTGTCTTTACTTTAGATCATAATATTTTTATTCATAACCAAGTTTAAAACTTATTTTCAGAAAACCCACTGCCCAACCCAAAAATACGTAGAATGTATTATAGCTTTGAAGGCTTATATTATAACTAAATTTTTGACTTAGACTCGCATTTACTCTAAGTGTGAGTACTGACGTAGTTAAACTTGGGTTTTAAATTTAATCCTATAATTTCCTGTCACGCTTTAACAGAAATGTCTAAACAAAAGCTGTGGGACACTTCAGGTCAGGGGGTTTTCCCAGTTAAATTTGACATCCGTGTAAATTTTAATTTTTGAATACTCAAATTTACTTTACTCAAAAAAAAAAAAAATGAGTCAGCCAAAAATTTTTTTTCAAAATAAATTTTTTTTTGATACGAAATTAAATTAATTCGTATCGATAAAAATCAGGGAAAAAAAGATAAGAGTATTTGTTTGTTTGGATAAATATTCAAAGCCGGCACGTGAAAAATAAAAACAAAGGCACACGTGTGCGATAATCGAGTGTCCGGCTTAATGTGCGACAAAAAAACAAAAATTATCAAACGAATTAGAGCTTTATCGGTGCTATTGATGGTATTAAATATATATATATATAAATATAAACGTATTTATGGATAAAAAATGGGATAAAAGGTATCGAACAATTGCCTTCCGTGCAGGCTGATGTTTTATTATAAATTTAATGTTCTGTTTGTTGTATCGAAAAAAACAAAGACCATGAAAATAATAAAAAAAATAAAATAAAATGGAGCTAACGATTCATCTTATTTATTTTTTTGCTCCCTTCGCGTCGTCTATTCTGCTGGATAATGATAATCACTCTCCGGACAAACTGCCCCTCTTGATTAACCGATCGATCGATTCGAGCTCACCCACTTCATCTCAACATTTTATTTATTTTATTTCTTTTACTGCTATTTTTTTTTTCTCTTTCTCGCGATACTCGTTTTCTTCCTGTTTTCCCGATTGTCGTTAGACCTAAAGTACTTTCGCGATAAAATTATCTACAATCATATTTTTTTCGGACAATAAAACATTAAATGATTAGAAAAAAATGGCAACAATCAGGAGTAAAATTTTTTTCTAGAATGGAAATTAAAAAATTTGGCTAATTTTCGGAGGAATTTTTTTTGGAAACTCTATTCAAAATCTAATTTTGATATATGATCCTGAAGTTAGCAGAGTTAAAAATTTTCGAATTTTATTTTCAAGGACTTAATTTTAAAAAAAATAAAAATATGCACATGTAGAAAATTTAATAAACTATAGGTGGAATTTTTTCAAATATTTTTTTTTTTGTAATTTATTGTAAAAAAAAAAAATCCAAAAATTATTGGACGTCGGCTAACTTCAGTATCATTTTTAATATACGGATTTTTTAATCAGAAATTATAAAATTATTTATAAAAAATATATTTTTTTAGGCTTAAAATCAAAATTTTTATTTTTGCGGGAAACAGAAAGAAAAAAATTTATTTTTCAATAGAAAAAAAATTGAAAATATTATCAAGCGATTTATATATTAGAAAATAAAAATATTCTTAATCTCTAAGAATTTTTAAGCTTCTTATAATAAAATATAAGTTTGATATTTGTCTCATCAAAATAAACATGAGAATTAAAAATTTCATTGTAGATTATCAAGTTTTTTTTCGACTCAAAAAAATTTAAGCTACTGGTTTATTTTTAATTACTTTTCGTTAATGAGAGAATCAAAAATATAATCTTATAAATTACTTACTTAACTAACAACAAAATTACCTTCGAAAAATATTTACTTAATTTTTTTTTTTCATATAAAAATTGAAATCATACTGCAAGTTTACTCGAAAAATTTAATTTCATTGAACATATAAAGTATAAACACACTTTAATCTAATGAATTTTTTTATAATCAACAAAAAATGTATAAAAGTTTCTCTTGTTATCGTTATCACGGTAATATTTTTTTTTTTTTTGTTAACGCGTGTCTGTATATAAGCATGCATCGGAAGAGATGTCATAAGATTAGATTTAAAAAAAAAATAAAATAATATTCAAAAAACTAATAGTAGACATTCATATCGATAGATTTATGATCAAAGTTCGATAAAAATATACAATAAAATACTGAACAATCGATTACATAAATTAAAATATTTAAATAAAAGACATACCTTTGATCTCGTGCTATCCAAAATGAAATGAACCAAATGAGCTGGATATCAATGAAAACCTTTTCATTAACTGATAGTTTTGTTTCGTGAGACACGAGATTATATTCAAACTGCTGTTCACTTTTAAGAAAAAAAAACGATTGTTTGAATATT